>NW_026280818.1:0-860 GCF_023373465.1 Oncorhynchus keta | reverse complement strand
TCAGTCTGTGTTGGTGTGACTGTCTGATTGGGTGTGACATCAGTCTGTGCTGGTGTGACTGTCTGATTGGGTGTGACATCAGTCTGTGCTGGTGTGACTGTCTGATTGGGTGTGACATCAGTCTGTGCTGGTGTGACTGTCTGATTGGGTGTATCAGTCGGTACTGTCTGATTGGGTGTGACATCAGTCTGTGCTGGTGTGACTGTCTGATTGGGTGTGATCATCGGGTGTGACTGTCTGATTGGGTGTGACATCAGTCTGTGCTGGTGTGACTGTCTGATGGGTGACATCAGTCTGTGCTGGTGACTGTCTGATTGGGTGTGACATCAGTCTGTGCTGGTGTGACTGTCTGATTGGGTGTGACATCAGTCTGTGCTGGTGTGACTGTCTGATTGGGTGTGACATCAGTCTGTGCTGGTGTGACTGTCTGATTGGGTGTGATATCAGTCTGTGCTGGTGTGACTGTCTGATTGGGTGTGACATCAGTCTGTGCTGGTGTGACTGTCTGATTGGGTGTGACATCAGTCTGTGCTGGTGTGACTGTCTGATTGGGTGTGACATCAGTCTGTGCTGGTGTGACTGTCTGATTGGGTGTGACATCAGTCTGTGCTGGTGTGACTGTCTGATTGGGTGTGACATCAGTCTGTGCTGGTGTGACTGTCTGATTGGGTGTGATATCAGTCTGTGCTGGTGTGACTGTCTGATTGGGTGTGACATCAGTCTGTGCTGGTGTGACTGTCTGATTGGGTGTGACTGTCTGATTGGGTGTGACATCAGTCTGTGCTGGTGTGACTGTCTGATTGGGTGTGACATCAGTCTGTGCTGGTGTGACTGTCTGATTGGGTGTGACATCAGTCTGT
>NW_026280817.1:0-25209 GCF_023373465.1 Oncorhynchus keta | reverse complement strand
CTACTGTCTCTATTATATTATGACAGACCAGGTAGATCTACTGTCTCTGTTATATTATGACAGACCAGTAGATACTACTGTCTCTATTATATTATGACATGACCAGCTAGATCTACTGTCTCTGTTATATTATGACAGACCTGGCTAGATACACTGTCTCCATTATATTATGACAGACCAGCTAGATCTACTGTCTCTATTCTAATCTGACAGACCAGCTAGATCTACTGTCTCTATTATATTATGAAACAGACCAGCTAGATCTACTGTCTCTATTATATTATGACAGACCAGCTAGATCTACTGTCTCTATTATATTTTGGCAGACCAGGTAGATCTACTGTCTCTATTATATTATGACAGACCAGCTAGATCTACTGTCTCTGTTATATTTTGACAGACCAGCTAGATACTACTGTCTCTATTATATTATGACAGACCAGCTAGATCTACTGTCCCTATTATATTATGACAGACCAGCTAGATCTACTGTCTCATGTCTCTATTGTACTATGACAGACCAGCTAGATCTACTGTCTCTATTATACTTATGACAGACCAGGTAGATCTACTGTCTCTATTATATTATGACAGACCAGCTAGATCTACTGTCTCTATTGCATTATGACAGACCAGCTAGATCTACTGTCTCTATTATATTATGACAGACCAGCTAGATCTACTGTCTCTATTCTAATTATGACAGACCAGCTAGATCTACTATCTCTATTATATTATGACAGACCAGCTAGATCTACTGTACTCTATTATATTATGACAGACCAGCTAGATCTACTGTCTCTATTATATTATGACAGTACCAGGTAGATCTACTGTCTCTGTTACATTATGACAGACCAGCTAGATCTACTGTCTCTGTTATATTATGACAGACCTGGTAGATACTACTGTCTCTATTATATTATGACAGACCAGCTAGATCTACTGTCCCTATTATATTATGACAGACCAGCTAGATCTACTGTCTCTATGTCTCTATTGTACTATGACAGACCAGCCAGATCTACTGTCTCTATTATACTATGACAGACCAGGTAGATCTACTGTCTCTATTATATTATGACAGACCAGCTAGATCTACTGTCTCTGTTATATTATGACAGACCTGGTAGACACACTGTCTCTATTATATTATGACAGACCAGCTAGATCTACTGTCCCTATTATATTATGACAGACCAGCTAGATCTACTGTCTCTATGTCTCTATTGTACTATGACAGACCAGCTAGATCTGCTGTCTCTATTATACTATGACATACCAGGTAGATCTACTGTCTCAATTATATTATGACAGACCAGATAGATCTACTGTCTCTATTGTATTATGACAGACCAGCTAGATCTACTGTTTCTATTATACTATGACAGACCAGGTAGATCTACTGTCTCTATTATAATATGACAGACCAGCTAGATCTACTGTCTCTATTATATTATGACAGACCAAGTAGATATACTTTCTCTATTATATTATGACAGACCAGCTAGATCTACTGTGTCTATTATTTGATGACAGACCAGCTAGATCTACTGTCTCTATTCTAATTTGACAGACCAGGTAGATCTACTGTCTCTATTATAATATGACAGCCCAGCTAGATCTACTGTGTCTATTATTTGATGACAGACCAGCTAGATCTACTGTCTCTATTATATTATGACAGACCAGATAGATCTACTGTCTCTATTATATTTTGACATGCCAGGTAGATCTACTGTCTCTTTTATATTATGACAGACCAGCTAGATCTACTGTCTCTGTTATATTATGACAGACCTGGTAGATACACTGTCTCTATTATATTATGACAGACCAGCTAGATCTACTGTCCTTATTATGTTATGACAGACCAGCTAGATCTACTGTCTCTATGTCTCTATTGTACTATGACAGACCAGCTAGATCTACTGTCTCTATTATACTATGACAGACCAGGTAGATCTACTGTCTCTATTATATTATGACAGACCAGCTAGATCTACTGTCTCTATTGTATTATGACAGACCAGCTAGATCTACTGTTTCTATTATACTATGACAGACTGCAGTAGATCTACTGTTCCTATTATAATATGACAGACGAGCCAGGATCTACTGTCTCTATTATATTATGACAGACCAAGTAGATATACTTTCTCTATTATATTATGACAGACCAACTAGATCTACTATCTCTATTATATTATGACAGACCAGCTAGATCTACTGTCTCTATTCTAATTTGACAGACCAGGTAGATCTACTATCTCTATTATATTATGACAGACCAGCTAGATCTACTGTCTCTATTGTATTATGACAGACCAGCTAGATCTATTGTTTCTATTATACTATGACAGACCAGGTAGATCTACTGTCTCTATTATATTTTGACATACCAGGTAGATCTACTGTCTCTGTTATATTATGACAGACCAGCTAGATCTACTGTCTCTGTTATATATTGACAGACCTGGTAGATACACTGTCTCTATTATATTATGACAGACCAGCTAGATCTACTGTCCCTATTATATTATGACAGACCAGCTAGATATACTGTCTCTATGTCTCTATTGTACTATGACAGACCAGCTAGATCTACTGTCTCTATTATACTATGACAGACCAGGTAGATCTACTGTCTCTATTATATTATGACAGACCAGCTAGATCTACTGTCTCTGTTATATTATGACAGACCTGGTAGATACACTGTCTCTATTATATTATGACAGACCAGCTAGATCTACTGTCCCTATTATGTTAAGACAGACCAGCTAGATCTACTGTCTCTATGTCTCTATTGTACTATGACAGACCAGCTAGATCTACTGTCTCTATTATACTATGACAGACCAGGTAGATCTACTGTCTCTATTATATTATGACAGACCAGATAGATCTACTGTCTCTAATGTATTATGACAGACCAGCTAGATCTACTGTTTCTATTATACTATGACAGACCAGGTAGATCTACTGTCTCTATTATAATATGACAGACCAGCTAGATCTACTGTCTCTATTATATTATGACAGACCAAGTAGATATACTTTCTCTATTATATTATGACAGACCAGCTAGATCTACTGTCCCTATTATATTATGACAGACCAGCTAGATCTACTGTCTCTATTATACTATGACAGACCAGGTAGATCTACTGTCTCTATTATATTATGACAGACCTGGTAGATACACTGTCTCTATTATATTATGACAGACCAGCTAGATCTACTGTCTCTATTATACTATGACAGACCAGGTAGATCTACTGTCTCTATTATATTATGACAGACCAGCTAGATATACTGTCTCTGTTATATTATGACAGACCTGGTAGATACACTGTCTCTATTATATTATGACAGACCAGCTAGATCTACTGTCTCTATTATACTATGACAGACCAGCTAGATCTACTGTCTCTATGTCTCTATTATACTATGACAGACCAGGTAGATCTACTGTCTCTATTATATTATGACAGACCAGCTAGATCTACTGTCCCTATTATATTATGACAGACCAGCTAGATCTACTGTCTCTATGTCTCTATTACCATGACAGACCAGCTTGGGATCTACTGTCTCTATTATACTATGACAGACCAGGTAGAGTCTACTGTCTCTATTATATTATGACAGACCAGATAGATCTACTGTCTCTATTGTATTATGACAGACCAGCTAGGTCCACAGTTTCTATTATACTATGACAGACCAGGTAGATCTACTGTCTCTATTATAATATGACAGACCAGCTAGATCTACTGTCTCTATTATATTATGACAGACCAAGTAGATATTCTTTCTCTATTATATTATGAAGACCAGCTAGATCTTCTGTGTCTATTATTTGATGACAGACCAGCCAGATCTACTGTCTCTATTCTAATTTGACAGAAAGACCAGGTAGATCTACTGTCTCTATTATAATATGACAGCCCAGCTAGATCTACTGTGTCTATTATTTGATGACAGACCAGCTAGATCTACTGTCTCTATTATATTATGACAGACCAGGTAGATCTACTGTCTCTATTATAATATGACAGACCAGCTAGATCTACTGTCTCTATTATATTATGACAGACCAAGTAGATATACTTTCTCTATTATATTATGACAGACCAGCTAGATCTACTGTGTCTATTATTTGATTACAGACCAGCTAGATCTACTGTCTCTATTCTAATTTGACAGACCAGGTAGATCTACTATCTCTATTATATTATGACAGACCAGCTAGATCTACTGTCTCTATTATATTATGACAGACCAGCTAGATCTACTGTCCCTATTATATTATGACAGACCAGCTAGATCTACTGTCTCTATGTCTCTATTGTACTATGACAGACCAGCTAGATCTACTGTCTCTATGTCTCTATTGTACTATGACAGACCAGCTAGATCTACTGTCTCTATTATACTATGACAGACCAGCTAGATCTACTGTCTCTATTATATTATGACAGACCAAGTAGATATACTTTCTCTATTGTATTATGACAGACCAGCTAGGTCTACAGTTTCTATTATACTATGACAGACCAGGTAGATCTACTGTCTCTATTATAATATGACAGACCAGCTAGATCTACTGTCTCTATTATATTATGACAGACCAAGTAGATATTCTTCTATTATATTATGAAAGACCAGCTAGATCTTCTGTGTCTATTATTTGATGACAGACCAGCTAGATCTACTGTCTCTATTCTAATTTGACAGACCAGGTATATCTACTGTCTCTATTATAATATGACAGCCCAGATAGATCTACTGTGTCTATTATTTGATGACAGACCAGCTAGATCTACTGTCTCTATTATATTATGACAGACCAGGTAGATCTACTGTCTCTATTATAATATGACAGACCAGCTAGATCTACTGTCTCTATTATATTATGACCAGACCAAGTAGATATACTTTCTCTATTATATTATGACAGACCAGCTAGATCTACTGTCTCTATTATATTATGACAGACCAGCTAGATCTACTGTCCCTATTATGTTAAGACAGACCAGCTAGATCTACTGTCTCTATGTCTCTATTGTACTATGACAGACCAGCTAGGATCTACTGTCTCTATTATACTATGACAGACCAGGTAGATCTACTGTCTCTATTATATTATGACAGACCAGATAGATCTACTGTCTCTAATGTATTATGACAGACCAGCTAGATCTACATTTCTATTATACTATGTAAGGAATACCCCCTGTATTGGATAAAAATGAATGGCATGTCATTGGCATCGGACAAACCATATACACATTGGCCAATACCACCCACCCGGCGTTGATTCATCCAAAGTGTATTGCAAATGCCATGGTAATTGCCAGTTGTAACACTTTAAAAATTCAACAGGGGGCAAATGCGCTCCACTGGGAGTTTTTTCATATTGGATATGTAACCCAAATTAATGTCCAAAAGTAAAATTTTGAAAAATGAACTTTTTTCAAAAAAAACTTATCACCCCTTAAAAGTGCTTTCTGGACCGTTTTCGAAATTCTTTCGATTTTTTTTGTCAATTACACATGTAAGAACTGTATGAATATACTTTTGTCCAATTTTATTATCATTATTTTTTTATTTTTTTATATGCGCATAAGGAATATGTTTGTCCAATTCCAATATGATTTCATAGGAAGTCAAAAGTCAAAAGTCAAAAATGTCAAAATTTTGTAAAAACTTCACACACCCATAAAAAAGTGCTTTGTGGACCGTTTCGAAATTCTTTCGTTTTTTGTCAATTACACATGTAAGAACTGTATGAATATACTTTTGTCCAATTTTATTATCATAATTTTTTTTTTTTTTATATGCGCATAAGGAATATGTTTTGTCCAATTCCAATATGATTTCATAGGAAGTCAAAGTCAAAAGTCAAAATGTCAAAATTTTGTAAAAACTTCACACCCATAAAAAGTGCTTTGGACCGTTTTTCGAAATTCTTTCGATTTTTTGTCAATTACACATGTGTAAGAACTGTATGAATATACTTTTGTCCAATTTTATTATCATAATTTTTTTTTTTTACATAGCATAAGGAATATGTTTTGTCAATTCCAATATGATTTCATAGGAAGTCAAAAGTCAAAAAGTCAAAAATGTCAAAATTTTGTAAAAACTTCACACACCCTTAAAAAAGTGCTTTCTGGACCGTTTTTTGAAATTCTTTCAATTTTTTGTCAATTACACATGTGTAAGAACTGTATGAATATACTTTTGTCCAATTTTATTATCATATTTTTTTATATATTTTTTTAAATTGTGCATAAGGATTTTTTTTGTGGGCCAAATGACGTAAGAAATTTGACATGCTCAAAAATCCTGCAGAAATGCAAAATTGACTGGCCTGATGAACTCGGGATGGCCGGGCAGTGATAGTTGTTCCTTTCCATCACTCGTTGTGTTGACTTCATCATGTCCATTAGGTGATGTTTTTTCACTATAGAATCATATTGCAAATGCACGTGCATTGTTGTGCAACTGGTAACCCAAAAATTAAAATATGGTTGTAAATGCATTTACCGGTCATTCTGATATTAATGCTCGCTATGGGAACACAGGATGGCCGGGCAGTGATAGTTGTACATTTCCATCACTCGTTGTGTTGATTTCATCATGTCCATTAGGTGATGTTTTTACACTATAGAATCATATTGCAAGTGCACGCGCATTTGCAATATGTTTCAATGTGCATTTACCATATGAAATTTGACATGCTCAAAAATGCAAAATTGACTGGTCTGATGGACACAGGATGGCCGAGCAGTGATAGTTGTACATTTCCATCACTCGTTGTGTTGATTTCATCATGTCCATTAGGTGATGTTTTTTCACTATAGAATCATATTGCAAATGCACGTGCATTGTTGTGCAACTGGTAACCCAAAAATAAAAATATGGTTGTAAATGCATTTACCGGTCATTCTGATATTAATGCTCGCTATGGGAACACAGGATGGCCGGGCAGTGATAGTTGTACATTTCCATCACTCGTTGTGTTGATTTCATCATGTCCATTAGGTGATGTTTTTACACTATAGAATCATATTGCAAGTGCGCGCGCATTTGCAATATGTTTCAATGTGCATTTACCATATGAAATTTGACATGCTCAAAAATGCAAAATTGACTGGTCTGATGGACACAGGATGGCCGAGCAGTGATAGTTGTACATTTCCATCACTCGTTGTGTTGATTTCATCATGTCCATTAGGTGATGTTTTTCACTATAGAATCATATTGCAAATGCACGTGCATTGTTGTGCAACTGGTAACCCAAAAATAAAATATGGTTGTAAATGCATTTACCGGTCATTCTGATATTAATGCTCGCTATGGGAACACAGGATGGCCGGGCAGTGATAGTTGTACATTTCCATCACTCGTTGTGTTGATTTCATCATGTCCATTAGGTGATGTTTTTACACTATAGAATCATATTGCAAGTGCGCGCGCATTTGCAATATGTTTCAATGTGCATTTACCATATGAAATTTGACATGCTCAAAAATGCAAAATTGACTGGTCTGATGGACACAGGATGGCCGAGCAGTGATAGTTGTACATTTCCATCACTCGTTGTGTTGATTTCATCATGTCCATTAGGTGATGTTTTTACACTATAGAATCATATTGCAAGTGCACGCGCATTTGCAATATGTTTCAATGGTGCATTTACCATATGAAATTTGACATGCTCAAAAATCTGCGGAATCTGAATTGACTGGTCTGATGAACACAGGATGGCCGAGCAGTGATAGTTGTACATTTCCATCACTTGTTGTGTTGATTTCATCATGTCCATTAGGTGATGTTTTCTCACTATAGAATCATATTGCAAGTCGCGCGCATTTGCAATATGTTTCAATGGGCATTTACCATATGAAATTTGACATGCTACAAAAATCGCAGGAATGTGAAATTGACTGGTCTGATGGACACAGGATGGCCGAGCAGTGATAGTTGTACATTTCCATCACTCGTTGTGTTGATTTCATCATGTCCATTAGGTGATGTTTTTTCACTATAGAATCATATTGCAAATGCACGTGCATTGTTGTGCAACTGGTAACCCAAAAATAAAAATATGGTTGTAAATGCATTTACCGGTCATTCTGATATTAATGCTCGCTATGGGAACACAGGATGGCCGGGCAGTGATAGTTGTACATTTCCATCACTCGTTGTGTTGATTTCATCATGTCCATTAGGTGATGTTTTTACACTATAGAATCATATTGCAAGTGCGCGCGCATTTGCAATATGTTTCAATGTGCATTTACCATATGAAATTTGACATGCTCAAAAATGCAAAATTGACTGGTCTGATGGACACAGGATGGCCGAGCAGTGATAGTTGTACATTTCCATCACTCGTTGTGTTGATTTCATCATGTCCATTAGGTGATGTTTTTTCACTATAGAATCATATTGCAAGTGCGCGCGCATTTGCAATATGTTTCAATGTGCATTTACCATATGAAATTTGACATGCTCAAAAATGCAAATTGACTGGTCTGATGAACACAGGATGGCTGAGCAGTGATAGTTGTACATTTCCATCACCTGTTGTGTTGATTTCATCATGTCCATTTGTTTATGTTTTCACTTTTGCAAAGTCACTGTGCATTTGCAATATGGTTCAATGGGCAGGTACCATCACGAATTTGTCATGCTATAAAATCCTGCAGGAATGTGAAATTGACTGGTCTGATGAACACAGGATGGCCGAGCAGTGATAGTTGTACATTTCCATCACTTGTTGTGTTGATTTCATCATGTCCATTAGGTGATGTTTTTTCACTATAGAATCATATTGCAAATGCACGTGCATTGTTGTGCAACTGGTAACCCAAAAATTAAAATATGGTTGTAAAATGCATTTACCGGTCATTCTGATATTAATGCTCGCTATGGGAACACAGGATGGCCGGGCAGTGATAGTTGTACATTTCCATCACTCGTTGTGTTGATTTCATCATGTCCATTAGGTGATGTTTTTTTACACTATAGAATCATATTGCAAGTGCGCGCGCATTTTGCAATATGTTTCAAATGTGCATTTACCATATGAAATTTTGACATGCTCAAAAATGCAAAATTGACTGGTCTGATGGACACAGGATGGCCGAGCAGTGATAGTTGTACATTTCCCATCACTCGTTGTGTTGATTTCATCATGTCCATTAGGTGATGTTTTTTCACTATAGAATCATATTGCAAATGCATACGTGCATTGTTGTGCAACTGGTAACCAAAAATAAAAATATGGTTGTAAATGCATTTGCCGGTCATTCTGATATTAATGCTGGCTATGGGAACACAGGATGGCCGGGCAGTGATAGTTGTACATTTCCATCACTCGTTGTGTGATTTCATCATGTCCATTAGGTGATGTTTTTACACTATAGAATCATATTGCAAGTGCGCGCGCATTTGCAATATGTTCAATGCATTTACCATATGAAATTTGACATGCCAAAAATGCAAAATTGACTGGTACATTTCCATCACTGTTGTGTTGATTTCATCATGTCCATTTGTTTATGTTTTCTCACTTTTGCAAAGTCACTGTGCATTTGCAATATGGTTCAATGGGCAGGTACCATCACGAATTTGTCATGCTATAAAAATCCTGCAGGAATGTGAAATTGACTGGCCCGATGAACTCGGGATAGCTGGGCAGTGATTCTGGTTCATCTCCATGGCTCGTTAGGGTTGATTTCAGAATGTCACTTTTGGTGATGGTCCCTCTCCGTTTAAACATATTGCTAATGTACAAAAGTCAACTAGCAAGTCAGTGTCCATCAGTCAATTAGATGTCATTTTGACACCAAACTGATACCAATTGACACCAAACCCACTTTTTCCAACTCATTTAGAAGCCAACTATCATATATGTCAGAGCAGGCCCATAATTCACAGCGCCTTTAGTTTAAAACATAATAAAACGTAAAACACATAGTTACGTTCTAGCTGCGGGTCCAGGTCAGACATTATGTGAAGGCCTATGTGAGGCGACCCCGAATCCCGAGTTTTCGCTCGATAGGTCCTTCGGTGCCCGAGTAAAACCCTAATTGGTGCTGAAAATCCACTTTTTTCCATGCCTTGCTATGGGGTCCTTGAATGAGCTATCGGACCGAAACGTTGGGGTCCGTCTCTATGGGCCGAGCCGGTTCCAATGCACCTAGTCTTGTGTCTCTGAGACTTTTCTAAATGTCGCCATTTTCGTAATGGTCAAAATGAATTGAAATCATTGCAAATGTACGAGGCTATTTCTCGGTCCGAGAACCTTCTAGAGCCACCTAACTCACCACGCACTATCGACCAGGTCTAGAACAGGTTTCTAAAGTTTCGGAACTCTAGGTCTGACGGTTCTTTTAGCTCGAACAAAGCTAACTATTGGAGGCACTGTCTGTCTCTACAACCCCCAATACGTCCCTCCTTCCAAGTTGTGTGTCTGTGTGATTTAGTTTTCCTTTGAAATTTTATGGGAAAAATGACTGATTTACAGTTCATGGGGGTTGCCTAATCACACATATGAAGTTTTGGACAGATCTGACTTTTTTAACCCCTCGAAACAGCCCCTGAGACACCACCAAGGCACTTCCGGTTGGCACAGGAAGCTATAAGTCAACACATATCCTCACTGGGCTATGCTTTTACAGAATCCTGTGTTTTAAGTCCTTACGTTAAGAATTGACTGATTTACACAGGGTTGAATGCACTATGTCTATCAAACTGCAGGCAGGTAATGGAAAACACTTTTAGGGTGATTTAACCACTTCCGGTTGGTCCAGGAAGCCTAGAATCAACACAGGTAGACCTCATACTGGCCTGATGGACTGTTACCAAAGACAGGTTCATACGGCATTCATAACCCATATAGACTTCAGGTTGAATTTAGTGCAGGCAATGTATTCCTATGGGGAGAGAAATCAATGCAAACTATTTGAAGTAAACACCTTCTTTAACTATTAAGGGTTAATGCCACACGGTCAAGGTTAGGCTTGCACGGATCGGAAGGACCTTAGGAACGTACCTGAGGTCGACCAGTGCTCACCCTAACGGTTCTCTCACTGTCACCCAAAAGCAAATGACGTTGGGGCAGGCTTCATTTTGGGCCTACTTTTCTAATGGTCGCGCCAGACCGAGCGAGCTACGGTCAAGCGGGATATCTCGTTGAACCCAGCACGGCCTAGACATTATGTTTATGCCATTGCCTGCTCTCTGTGTCTTTGAGAACCACACTTTTTCACTCCATCCTTGCTGTGTGTGCGTGTGAGAGCTTTTCTTTGACATCTGTTGGGAGAGATGACTGATTTACAGTTCATGAGGGTTACCTAGTCACACATATGAAGTTTTGAAAAGATCTGACTTTTTTAACCCCTCGAAACAGCCCCTGAGACACACCAATTAAGGCACTTCCGGTTGTCACAGGAAGCTATAAGTCAACATATATCCTCACTGGGCTATGCTTTTACAGAATCCTGAGTTTTAAGTCCTTACGTTAAGAATTGACTGATTTACACAGGGTTGAATGCACTATGTCTATCAAACTGCAGGCAGGTAATGGAAAAACACTTTTAGGGTGATTTTAACCACTTCCGGTTGGTCCAGGAAGCTTAGAATCAACACAGGTAGACCTCATACTGGCCTGATGGACTGTTACCAAAGACAGGTTCATACGGCATTCATAACCCATATAGACTTCAGGTTGAATTTAGGGGTAAAGGCAATGTATTCCTATGGGAGAGAAATCAATGCAAACTCTTTGAAGTAAACACCTTCTTTTAACTATTAAGGGTTAATGCCACACGGTCAAGGTTAGGCTTGCACGGATCGGAAGGACCTTAGGAACGTACCTGAGGTCGAATTGTGCTTCTCACCCTAACGGTTCTCTCACTGTCACCCAAAAGCAAATGACGTTGTGGGGCAGGCTTCATTTGGGCCTACTTTTCTAATGGTCGCTGCGCTCAGACCGAGCGAGCTCGGTCAAGCGGGATATCTCGTTGAACTCGGCACGGCCTAGACATTATGTTTATGCCATTGCCTGCTCTCTGTGTCTTTAAGAACCACACTTTTTCACTCCATCCTTGCTGTGTGTGCGTGTGAGAGCTTTTCTTTGACATCTGCTGGGAGAAATGACTGATTTACAGTTTAGGAGGGTTACCTGGTCACACATATGAAGTTTTGGAGAGATGTGACTTTTCTAACCCTTCAAAACAGACAGTGTGACCCAATTAAAGGCACTTCCGGTTGGCACAGGAAGCTATAAGTAAACACATGTCTTGATTGACATAGCCACTTACAGAATCCTGAGTTTTTAAGTCTTTAAGTTAAGAATTGACTGATCTACACAGGGTTGAATGCACTATGTCTATCAAACTGCATGCAGTGTATGGATCAACACTGATAAGGTGATTTCAACCACTTCCGGTTGCTTCAGGAAGCTTATAATTGGCACAGGTAGACCTCATAGTGGTCTGATGGACTGTCATAGAAGACAGGTTCATAAGTCATTCATAACCCATAGGCTTCAGGTTGAATTTAGGGGTGCAGGCAATGTATTCCTATGGGGAGAGAAAGTCAATGCAAACTCTTTGAAGTAAACACCTTCTTTTAACTATTAAGGGTTAATGCCACATGGTCAAGGTTAGGCTTGCACGGATCGGAAGGACCTCAGGAACGTACCTGAGGTCGAATTGTGCTTCTCACCTAACGGTTCTCTCACTGTCACCCAAAAGCAAATGACATTGAGGGCCAGGCTTCCTTGCGCCTTCTTTTTTTTCAAGGTCGCTGCACTCAGAGCGAGCTACGGTCAGCGGGCGTCTCGTTGAACTCTGCACAGCCTGGAGACTATGGTGATGCCATTTTTTGTGTTGATTTCAGAATGCCATTTTGGTGATGGTCCCTCTCCGTTTAAACATATTGCTAATGTACAAAAGTCAACTAGCAAGTCAGTGTCCACCAGTCAATTAGATGTCATTCTGACACCAAACTGATACCAATTGACACCAAACCCACTTTTTTCCAACTCATTTAGAAGCCAACTATCACATATGTCAGAGCAGGCCCATAATTCACAGCGCCATTAGTTTTAAAACATAATAAAAACGTAAACACATAGTTACGTTCAGCTGCGGGTCCAGGTCAGACATTATGTGAAGGCCTATGTGAGGCGACCCCGAATCGAGTTTCGGCTCGAATAGGGTCCTTCGGTGCCCGGTAAAACCCTAATTGGTGCTGAAAATCCACTTTTTCCATGCCTTGCTATGGGGTCCTTGAATGAGCTATCGGACCGAAACGTTGGGGTCCGTCTCTATGGGCCGAGCCGGTTCCAATGCACCTAGTCTTGTGTCTCTGAGACTTTTCTAAATGTCGCCATTTTCGTAATGGTCAAATGAATTGAAATCATTGCAAATGTACGAGGCTATTTCTCGGTCGAGAACCTTCTAGAGCCCACCTAACTCACCACGCACTATCGACCCGAGGTCTAGAACAGGTTTCTAAAGTTTCCGAACTCTAGGTCTGACGGTTCTTTTTAGCTCGAACAAAGCTAACTATTGGAGGCACTGTCTGTCTCTACTGGCCCAATACGTCCCTCCTTCCAAGTTGTGTGTCTGTGTGATTTAGTTTTCCTTTGAAATTTTATGGGAAAAATGACTGATTTACAGTTCATGGGGTTGCCTAATCACACATATGAAGTTTTGGACAGATCTGACTTTTTAACCCCTCGAAACAGCCCCTGAGACACCAATTAAGGCACTTCCGGTTGTCACAGGAAGCTATAAGTCAACACATATCCTCACTGGGCTATGCTTTTACAGAATCCTGAGTTTTAAGTCCTTACGTTAAGAATTGACTGATTTACACAGGGTTGAATGCACTATGTCTATCAAACTGCAGGCAGGTAATGGAAAAACACTTTTAGGGTGATTTTAACCACTTCCGGTTGGTCCAGGAAGCTTAGAATCAACACAGGTAGACCTCATACTGGCCTGATGGACTGTTACCAAAGACAGGTTCATACGGCATTCATAACCCCATATAGACTTCAGGTTGAATTTAGGGGTAAAGGCAATGTATTCCTATGGGGAGAGAAATCAATGCAAACTTTTTGAAGTAAACACCATCTTTTAACTATTAAGGGTTAATGCCACACTGTCAACGTTAGGCTTGCACGGATCGGAAGGACCTTAGGAACATACCTGAGGTCGAATTGTGCTTCTCACCTAACGGTTCTCTCACTGTCACCCAAAAGCAAATGACGTTGTGGGGCAGGCTTCATTTGGGCCTACTTTTCTAATGGTCGCTGCGCTCAGACCGAGCGAGCTACGGTCAAGCGGGATATCTCGTTGAACTCGGCACGGCCTAGACATTATGTTTATGCCATTGCCTGCTCTCTGTGTCTTTAGAACCACACTTTTTCCTCCATCCTTGCTGTGTGTGCGTGTGAGAGCTTTTCTTTGACATCTGCTGGGAGAAATGACTGATTTACAGTTCACGAGGGTTACCTAGTCACACATATGAAGTTTTGAAAAGATCTGACCTTTTAACCCATGGAAACTGCCACTGTGACACCATTGAAGCACTTCCGGTTGGCACAGGAAGCTATAAATAAACTCATATCATGATTGGGGTATGCCTTTACAGAATCCCGAGTTTTTTAAGTCTTTACGTTAAGAACTGAGTTATTTACGGAGGGTTTAGTGAGTGTGTGTTATTTCAGAAAATCATAGAAAATCACAGAAATCTCGCAGAGCTCCGCACACACTTTAAAAGATTCGTAAGAACAACCTGCAACTGGATCTGTAACCGTTGAAAAAAAACACCTATCCGTGAACATCACCAAGGTGTCGTTGTACGATTTCTCTAAATGACGATAGATAAATGGCTGGTTCTTTTTTATTGACACCGGAGGCTCCTTGACTTTGACGTGAAGTGGAAAAATAATTTCTCTATTTTCATTTTGGACCTTTAATCCCAGATAAATGGCCATAACTCAAAAACCGTTGAGGCCTAGACGCCATCTTGTTCGGGGCCAACTGCCCATTATGCCGCCCTACGCTCACGAGTTTCGGCTTCTAAATATTTTCAGTTTTCGAGATAAGGCCCCGTCGTGAATCGTGATGTTTTGTAGCAATAGCCATATGATTGCTTATGCCCTCTTGTGGAATTTCCGGGACATGGGAAAAATGACATAAATCTTATTATTTTTGTAAAACGGAAACCGAATGTCCGACAACGTTCATTTGATGACTTCCTGGTAGGTCCGGCCCTGCCGCTCGGCCCGACGTCCGCGAATTTTACAAACGATTTCAGACGTCTAGTAGGGACCGTACATTTGCAATATGGACTTTCTCACTAACCATACAGGTACTGTAATTCTTCCCTTAAGGTATGACAGACCAGGTAGATCTGCTGTCTCTATTATAATATGACAGACCAGCTAGATCTACTGTCTCTATTATATTATGACAGACCAAGTAGATATACTTTCTCTATTATATTATGACAGACCAGCTAGATCTACTGTCTATTATATTATGACAGACCAGCTAGATCTACTGTCTCTATGTCTCTATTGTACTATGACAGACCAGCTAGATCTACTGTCTCTATTATACTATGACAGACCAGGTAGATCTACTGTCTCTATTATATTATGACAGACCAGCTAGATCTACTGTCTCCCTGTTATATTATGACAGACCAGGTAGATACTACTGTCTATTATATTTTGACAGCCAGCTAGATCTACTGTCCCTATTATATTATGACAGACCAGCTAGATCTACTGTTTCTATGTCTATGACAGACCAGGTATTGTACTATGACAGACCAGCTAGATCTACTGTCTCTATACTATGACAGACCAGGTAGATCTACTGTCTCTATTATATTATGACAGACCAGCTAGATCTACTGTGTCTATTATATTATGACAGACCAGTTAGATCTACTGTCTCTATGTCTCTATTGTACTATGACAGACCAGCTAGATCTACTGTCTCTATTATACTATGACAGACCAGGTAGATCTACTGTCTCTATTTTTGTATTATGACAGACCAGCTAGGTCTGGTAGATACAGTTTCTATTATACTATGACAGACCAGGTAGATCTACTGTCTCTATTATAATATGACAGACCAGCTAGATCTACTGTCTCTATTATATTATGACAGACCAAGTAGATATTCTTTCTCTATTATATTATGAAAGACCAGCTAGATCTTCTGTGTCTATTATTTGATGACAGACCAGCTAGATCTACTGTCTCTATTCTAATTTGACAGACCAGGTAGATCTACTGTCTCTATTATAATATGACAGCCCAGCTAGATCTACTGTGTCTATTATTTGATGACAGACCAGCTAGATCTACTGTCTCTATTATATTATGACAGACCAGGTAGATCTACTGTCTCTATTATATTATGACAGACCAAGTAGATATACTTTCTCTATTATATTATGACAGACCAAGTAGATATACTTTCTCTATTATATTATGACAGACCAGCTAGATCTACTGTGTCTATTATTTGATTACAGACCAGCTAGATCTACTGTCTCTATTCAAATTTGACAGACCAGGTAGATATACTATCTCTATTATATTATGACAGACCAGCTAGATCTACTGTCTCTATTATATTATGACAGACCAGGTAGATCTACTGTCTCTATTATATTATGACAGACCAAGTAGATCTACTGTCTCTGTTATATTATGACAGACCAGCTAGATCTACTGTCTCTGTTCTAATTTGACAGACCAGGTAGATCTACTGTCTCTATTATATTATGACAGACCAGATAGATCTACTGTCCCTATTATATTATGACAGACCAGCTAGATATACAGTTTCTATTATATTGTACTATGACAGACCAGGTAGATCTACTGTCTCTATTATAATATGACAGACCAGCTAGATCTACTGTCTCTATTATATTATGACAGACCAGCTAGATATTCTACTTCTCTATTATATTATGAAAGACCAGCTAGATCTTCTGTGTCTATTATTTGATGACAGACCAGCTAGATCTACTGTCTCTATTCTAATTTGACAGACCAGGTAGATCTACTGTCTCTATTATAATATGACAGACCAGCTAGATCTACTGTGTCTATTATTATGACAGACCAGCTAGATCTACTGTCTCTATTATATTATGACAGACCAGGTAGATCTACTGTCTCTATTATAATATGACAGACCAGCTAGATCTACTGTCTCTATTATATTATGACAGACCAAGTAGATATACTTTCTCTATTATATTATGACAGACCAGCTAGATCTACTGTGTCTATTATTTGATGACAGACCAGCTAGATCTACTGTCTATATTCTAATTTGACAGACCAGGTAGATCTACTATCTCTATTATATTATGACAGACCAGCTAGATCTACTGTCTCTATTATATTATGACAGACCAGCTCAATCTACTGTCTCTATTATATTTTGACATACCAGGTAGATCTACTGTCTCTATTATATTTTGACATACCAGGTAGATCTACTGTCTCTGTTATATTTTGACAGACCAGCTAGATCTACTGTCTCTGTTATATTTTGACAGACCTGGTAGATACACTGTCTCTATTATATTATGACAGACCAGCTAGATCTACTGTCCCTATTATATTATGACAGACCAGCTAGATATACTGTCTCTATGTCTCTATTGTACTATGACAGACCAGCTAGATCTACTGTCTCTATTATACTATGACAGACCAGGTAGATCTACTGTCTCTATTATATTATGACAGACCAGCTAGATCTACTGTCTCTGTTATATTATGACAGACCTGGTAGATACACTGTCTCTATTATATTATGACAGACCAGCTAGATCTACTGTCCCTATTATGTTATGACAGACCAGCTAGATCTACTGTCTCTATGTCTCTATTGTACTATGACAGACCAGCTAGATCTACTGTCTCTATTATACTATGACAGACCAGGTAGATCTACTGTCTCTATTATATTATGACAGACCAGATAGATCTACTGTCTCTATTGTATTATGACAGACCAGCTAGATCTACTGTTTCTATTATACTATGACAGACCAGGTAGATCTACTGTCTCTATTATAATATGACAGACCAGCTAGATCTACTGTCTCTATTATATTATGACAGACCAAGTAGATATACTTTCTCTATTATATTATGACAGACCAGCTAGATCTACTGTCCCTATTATATTATGACATACCAGCTAGATCTACTGTCTCTATGTCTCTATTGTACTATGACAGACCAGCTAGATCTACTGTCTCTATTATACTATGACAGACCAGGTAGATCTACTGTCTCTATTATATTATGACAGACCAGCTAGATCTACTGTCTCTGTTATATTATGACAGACCTGGTAGATACACTGTCTCTATTATATTATGACAGACCAGCTAGAGATTATATTATGACAGACCAGCTACTGTCTCTATGTCTCTATTGTACTATGACAGACCAGCTAGATCTACTGTCTCTATTATACTATGACAGACCAGGTAGATCTACTGTCTCTATTATATTATGACAGACCAGATAGATCTACTGTCTCTATTGTATTATGACAGACCAGCTAGGTCTACAGTTTCTATTATACTATGACAGACCAGGTAGATCTACTGTCTCTATTATAATATGACAGACCAGCTAGATCTACTGTCTCTATTATATTATGACAGACCAAGTAGATATACTTTCTCTATTATATTATGACAGACCAGCTAGATCTACTGTGTCTATTTGATTACAGACCAGCTAGATCTACTGTCTCTATTCTAATTGACAGACCAGGTAGATCTACTATCTCTATTATATTATGACAGACCAGCTAGATCTACTGTCTCTATTATATTATGACAGACCAGCTCAATCTACTGTCTCTATTATATTTTGACATACCAGGTAGATCTACTGTCTCTATTAGATTTTGACATACCAGGTAGATCTACTGTCTCTGTTATATTATGACAGACCAGCTAGATCTACTGTCTCTGTTATATTTTGACAGACCTGGTAGATACACTGTCTCTATTATATTATGACAGACCAGCTAGATCTACTGTCCTATTATATTATGACAGACCAGCTAGATATACTGTCTCTATGTCTCTATTGTACTATGACAGACCATAGCTAGATCTACTGTCTCTGTTATACTATGACAGACCAGGTAGATCTACTGTCTATTATATTATGACAGACCAGCTAGATCTACTGTCTCTGTTATATTATGACGAACCTGGTAGATACACTGTCTCTATTATATTATGACAGACCAGCTAGATCTACTGTCCCTATTATGTTATGACAGACCAGCTAGATCTACTGTCTCCTATTATCTATTGTACTATGACAGACCAGCTAGATCGACTGTCTCTATTATACTATGACAGACCAGGTAGATCTGCACTGTCTCTATTATATTATGACAGACCAGATAGATCTACTGTCTCTATTATATTATGACAGACCAGCTAGATCTACTGTTTCTATTATACTATGACAGACCAGGTAGATCTACTGTCTCTATTATAATATGACAGACCAGCTAGATCTACTGTCTCTATTATGTTATGACAGACCAAGTAGATATACTTTCTCTATTATATTATGACAGACCAGCTAGATCTACTGTCCTATTATATTATGACATACCAGCTAGATCTACTGTCTCTATGTGCTCTATTGTACTATGACAGACCAGCTAGATCTACTGTCTCTATTATATGACAGACCAGGTAGATCTACTGTCTCTATTATATTATGACAGACCAGCTAGATCTACTGTCTCTGTTATATTATGACAGACCTGTAGATACACTGTCTCTATTATATTATGACAGACCAGCTAGATCTACTGTCCCTAGCCCATATTATGACAGACCAGCTAGATCTACTGTCTCTATGTCTCTATTGTACTATGACAGACCAGCTAGATCTACTGTCTCTATTATGCTATGACAGACCAGGTGATCTACTGTCTCTGTATATATGACAGACCAGATAGATCTACTGTCTCTATTGTATTATGATTGACCAAGTAGATATACTTTCTCTATTATATTATGACAGACCAGCTAGATCTACTGTGTCTATTATATTATGACAGACCAGGTAGATCTGTCTCTATTATATTATGACAGACCAAGTAGATATACTTTCTCTATTATATTATGACAGACCAGCTAGATCTACTGTGTCTATTATTTGATGACAAACCAGCTAGATCTGCTGTCTCTGTGTAATTTGACAGACCAGGTAGATCTACTGTCTCTATTATAATATGACAGACCAGCTGATCTACTATGTATGTCTCTATTGTACTATGACAGACCAGCTAGATCTACTGTCTCTATTATACTATGACAGACCAGGTAGATCTACTTGTCTCTATTATATTATGACAGACCAGATAGATATACTGTCTCTATTGTATTATGATTGACCAGCTAGATCTACTGTTTCTATTATACTATGACAGACTAGGTAGATCTACTGTCTCTATTATAATATGACAGACCAGCTAGATCTACTGTCTCTATTCTATTGTGACAGACCAGGTTAAAAACTACAATCTCTATTATCTTATGACAGACCAGCTGATCTCTACCATCTCTATTCTATTATGACAAACAGCGATCTGCTGTCTCTATTGTATTATGACAGACCAGCTAGATCTACTATCTCTATTATATTATGACACTACCAGCTAGGGATCTACTGTCTCTATATAATATGACAGACCAGCTAGATCTACTGTCTCTATTATATTATGACAGACAAGCTAGATCTACGGTATCTGTTAAATTATGACAGACCTGGTAGATACACTGTCTCTATTATATGATGACAGACCAGCTAGATCTACTGTCTCTATTGTATTATGACAGACGAGCTAGATCTACTATCTCCATTATATTATGACAGAACAGCTAGATCTACTGTCTCTACTATAATATGACAGACCAGCTAGATCTACTGTCTCCTATTATATTATGACAGACCAGCTAGATCTACTGTTTCTATTATACTATGACAGACCAGCTAGATCTACTGTCTCTATTATATTATGACAGACCAGCTTGATTTACTGTCTCTATTATGATATGAGAGGTATCAGCTAGATCTACTGTCTCTATGTCTCTATTGTACTATGACAGACCAGCTAGATCTACTGTCTCTATTATATTATGACAGACCAGCTAGATCTGCTGTCTCTATTATAATATGACAGACCAGCTAGATCTACTGTCTCTATTCTATTATGACAGACCAGCTAGATCTACTGTCTCTATTGTATTATGACAGACCAGCTTGATCTACTGTCTCTATTATATTATGACAGACTTGCAAGATCTGCTGTCTCTATTATAATATGACAGACCAGCTAGATCTACTGTCTCTATTCTATTATGACAGACCAGCTAGATCTACTGTCTCTATTGTATTATGACAGACCAGCTAGATCTACTGTCTCTATTGTATTATGACAGACCAGCTAGATCTACTATCTCTATTATATCATGACAGACCAGCTAGATCAACTTACTCTATTATATTATGACAGACCAGCAAGATATACTGTCTCATATTATGACAGAGCAACTAGATCTACTTTCTATATTGTACTATGACAGACTAGCTAGATCTGCTGTCTCTATTATAATATGACAGACCAGCTAGATCTACTGTCTCTATTCTAATTTGACAGACCAGGTAGATCTACTGTCTCTATTATAATATGACAGACCAGCTAGATCTACTGTCTCTATGTCTCTATTGTACTATGACAGACCAGCTAGATCTACTGTCTCTATTATACTATGACAGACCAGGTAGATCTACTGTCTCTATTATATTATGACAGACCAGATAGATATACTGTCTCTATTGTATTATGATTGACCAGCTAGATCTACTGTTTCTATTATACTATGACAGACCAGGTAGATCTACTGTCTCTATTATAATATGACAGACCAGCTAGATCTACTGTCTCTATTCTATTATGACAGACCAGGTTAAACTACAATCTCTATTATCTTATGACAGACCAGCTAGATCTACTGTCTCTATTCTATTATGACAGACCAGCTAGATCTGCTGTCTCTATTGTATTATGACAGACCAGCTAGATCTACTATCTCTATTATATTATGACATACCAGCTAGATCTACTGTCTCTATTATAATATGACAGACCAGCTAGATCTACTGTCTCTATTATATTATGACAGACAAGCTAGATCTACGGTATCTGTTAAATTATGACAGACCTGGTAGATACACTGTCTCTATTATATGATGACAGACCAGCTAGATCTACTGTCTCTATTGTATTATGACAGACGAGCTAGATCTACTATCTCCATTATATTATGACAGAACAGCTAGATCTACTGTCTCTACTATAATATGACAGACCAGCTAGATCTACTGTCTCTATTATATTATGACAGACCAGCTAGATCTACTGTTTCTATTATACTATGACAGACCAGCTAGATCTACTGTCTCTATTATATTATGACAGACCAGCTTGATTTACTGTCTCTATTATGTTATGACAGACCAGCTAGATCTACTGTCTCTATGTCTCTATTGTACTATGACAGACCAGCTAGATCTACTGTCTCTATTATATTATGACAGACCAGCTAGATCTGCTGTCTCTATTATAATATGACAGACCAGCTAGATCTACTGTCTCTATTCTATTATGACAGACCAGCTAGATCTACTGTCTCTATTGTATTATGACAGACCAGCTTGATCTACTGTCTCTATTATATTATGACAGACTTGCAAGATCTGCTGTCTCTATTATAATATGACAGACCAGCTAGATCTACTGTCTCTATTCTATTATGACAGACCAGCTAGATCTACTGTCTCTATTGTATTATGACAGACCAGCTAGATCTACTGTCTCTATTGTATTATGACAGACCAGCTAGATCTACTATCTCTATTATATCATGACAGACCAGCTAGATCAACTTACTCTATTATATTATGACAGACCAGCAAGATATACTGTCTTATATTATGACAGAGCAACTAGATCTACTTTCTATATTGTACTATGACAGACCAGCTAGATCTACTGTCTCTATTATACTATGACAGACCAGGTAGATCTACTGTCTCTATTGTATTATGACAGACTAGCTAGATCTGCTGTCTCTATTATAATATGACAGACCAGCTAGATCTACTGTCTCTATTCTAATTTGACAGACCAGGTAGATCTACTGTCTCTATTATAATATGACAGCCCAGCTAGATCTACTGTGTCTATTATTTGATGACAGACCAGCTAGATCTACTGTCTCTATTATATTATGACAGACCAGCTTGATCTACTGTCTCTATTATGTTATGACAGACCAGCTAGATCTACTGTCTCTATGTCTCTATTGTACTATGACAGACCAGCTAGATCTACTGTCTCTATTATATTATGACAGACCAGCTTGATCTACTGTCTCTATTATGTTATGACAGACCAGCTAGATCTACTGTTTCTATGTCTCTATTGTACTATGACAGACCAGCTAGATCTAGCGTCTCTATTAATCTATGACAGACCAGGTAGATCTACTGTCTCTATTATATTATGACAGACCAGCTAGATCTACTGTCTCTATTCTATTATGACAGACCAGGTTAAACTACAATCTCTATTATCTTATGACAGACCAGCTAGATCTACTGTCTCTATTATGTTATGACCAGACCAGCTAGATCTACTGTCTCTATGTCTCTATTGTACTATGACAGACCAGCTAGATCTACTGTCTCTATTATATTATGACAGACCAGCTTGATCTACTGTCTCTATTATATTATGACAGACCAGATAGATATACTGTCTCTATTGTATTATGATTGACCAGCTAGATCTACTGTCTCTATTCTAATTTGACAGACCAGCTAGATCTACTGTCCCTATTATATTATGACAGACCAGCTAGATCTACTGTCTCTATGTCTCTATTGTACTATGACAGACCAGCTAGATCTACTGTCTCTATTATACTATGATTGACCAGGTAGATCTACTGTCTCTATTGTATTATGACAGACTAGCTAGATCTGCTGTCTCTATTCTATTATGACAGACCAGCTAGATCTACTGTCTCTATTGTATTATGACAGACCAGCTAGATCTACTGTCTCTATTGTATTATGACAGACCAGCTAGATCTACTATCTCTATTATATCATGACAGACCAGCTAGATCAACTTACTCTATCATATTATGACAGACCAGCAAGATATACTGTCTCATATTATGACAGAGCAACTAGATCTACTGTCTCTATTCTAATTTGACAGACCAGGTAGATCTACTGTCTCTATTATACTATGACAGACCAGGTAGATCTACTGTCTCTATTGTATTATGACAGACTAGCTAGATCTGCTGTCTCTATTATAATATGACAGACCAGCTAGATCTACTGTCTCTATTCTAATTTGACAGACCAGGTAGATCTACTGTCTCTATTATAATATGACAGCCCAGCTAGATCTACTGTGTCTATTATTTGATGACAGACCAGCTAGATCTACTGTCTCTATTATATTATGACAGACCAGCTTGATCTACTGTCTCTATTATGTTATGACAGACCAGCTAGATCTACTGTCTCTATGTCTCTATTGTACTATGACAGACCAGCTAGATCTACTGTCTCTATTATATTATGACAGACCAGCTTGATCTACTGTCTCTATTATGTTATGACAGACCAGCTAGATCTACTGTTTCTATGTCTCTATTGTACTATGACAGACCAGCTAGATCTAGCGTCTCTATTAATCTATGACAGACCAGGTAGATCTACTGTCTCTATTATATTATGACAGACCAGCTAGATCTACTGTCTCTATTCTATTATGACAGACCAGGTTAAACTACAATCTCTATTATCTTATGACAGACCAGCTAGATCTACTGTCTCTATTATGTTATGACCAGACCAGCTAGATCTACTGTCTCTATGTCTCTATTGTACTATGACAGACCAGCTAGATCTACTGTCTCTATTATATTATGACAGACCAGCTTGATCTACTGTCTCTATTATATTATGACAGACCAGATAGATATACTGTC
>NW_026280816.1:0-1414 GCF_023373465.1 Oncorhynchus keta | reverse complement strand
TATTATAATAGTGCTGCTGTATCTATACTACCTCATTATAATAGTCTCGTATCTATACTGCCTTTTATTATAATAGTCACCTGTATCTATACTGCCTTATTATGATGGTCTGTATCTATACTACCTATTATAATAGTCTGTATCTATACTCACTTATTATAATAGTCTGTATCTATACTACCTTATTATAATAGTCTGTATCTATACTACCTCATTATAATAGTCTGTATCTATACTACCTCATTATAATAGTCTGTATCTATACTACCTTATTATAATAGTCTGTATCTATACTACCTCATTATAATAGTCTGTATCTATACTACCTTATTATAATAGTCTGTATCTATACTACCTTATTATAATAGTCTGTATCTATACTACCTCATTATAATAGTCTGTATCTATACTACCTTATTATAATAGTCTGTATCTATACTACCTTATTATAATAGTCTGTATCTATACTACCTCATTATAATAGTCTGTATCTATACTACCTTATTATAATAGTCTGTATCTATACTACCTTATTATAATAGTCTGCTGTATCTATACTACCTTATTATAATAGTCTGTATCTATACTACCTCATTATAATAGTCTGTATCTATACTACCTCATTATAATAGTCTGTTTCTATACTACCTCATTATAATAGTCTGTATCTATACTACCTCATTATAATAGTCTGTATCTATACTACCTTATATAGTTGTAATGTATCTATATATCTTTATACTACCTCATTATAATAGTCTGTATCTATACTACCTTATTATAATAGTCTGTATCTATACTACCTTATTATAATAGTCTGTATCTATACTACCTCATTATAATAGTCTGTATCTATACTACCTCATTATAATAGTCTGTATCTATACTACCTTATTATAATAGTCTGTATCTATACTACCTTATTATAATAGTCTGGTATCTATACTACCTTATTATAATAGTCTGTATCTATACTACCTTATTATAATAGTCTGGTATCTATACTACCTTATTATAATAGTCTGTATCTATACTACCTCATTATAATAGTCTGTATCTATACTACCTTATTATAATAGTCTGTATCTGTACTTACCTTATTATAATAGTCTGGTATCTATACTACCTCATTATAATAGTCTGTATCTATACTACCTTATTATAATAGTCCGTATTCTATACTACCTTCATTATAATAGTCTGTATCTATACTACCTTATTATAATAGTCTGTATTCTATACTACCTCATTATAATAGTCTGTATCTATACTACCTTATTATAATAGTCTGTATCTATACTACCTCATTATAATAGTCCGTATCTATACTACCTCATTATAATAGTCTGTATCTATACTACCTCATTATAATAGTCTGTATCTATACTACCTCATTATAATAGTCTGTATCTAT
>NW_026280815.1:0-4489 GCF_023373465.1 Oncorhynchus keta | reverse complement strand
GGCTACCTGCCTCTAACCACTAGGCTACCTGCCTCCAACCATAGGCTACCTGCCGTCCCTATACTCTAACCACTAGCCTCCCTGCCTCTAACCACTAGGCTACCTGCCGTCCCTACACTCTAACCACTAGGCTACCTGCCTTCCTAACTCTAACCACTAGCCTCCTGCACTCTAACCACTAGGCTACCTGCCGTCCTACACTCTAACCATAGGCTCCCTGCCGTCCCTACCTCTAACCACTAGGCTCCCTGCACTCTAACCACTAGGCTGCCTGCCGTCCTACACTCAGCCACTAGGCTACCTGCCGTCCTGCACTCCAACCACTGGGCTCCCTGCCTCTAACCCTGGGCTACCTGCCTCTAACCACTAGGCTACCTGCCGTCCCTACACACTCTAACCACTAGGCTCCTGTCCCTACACTCTAACCACTAGGCTCCCTGCCTCTAACCACTAGGCTACCTGCCGTCCCTACACTCCAACCACTAGGCTACCTGCCGTCCCTACACTCTAACCACTAGGCTCCCTGCCTCTAACCACTAGGCTACCTGCCGTCCCTACACTCTAACCACTAGGTTCCCTGCCTCTAACCACTAGGCTACCTGCCGTCCCTATACTCTAACCACTAGCCTCCCTGCCTCTAACCACTAGGCTACCTGCCGTCCCTACACTCTAACCACTAGGCTCCCTGCCTCTAACCACTAGGCTCCCTGCCGTCCGTACGCTCTAACCACTAGGCTACCTGCCGTCCCTACGCTCTAACCACTAGGCTACCTGCCGTCCCTACGCTCTAACCACTAGGCTACCTGCCGTCCCTACGCTCTAACCACTAGTCTCCCTGCCGTCCCTACGCTCTAACCACCCGGCTACCTGCCGTCCCAAATTAATGAGGAATGCTATTCCAACAGTCTTGAAGGAGTTCCCACATATGCTGAGCACTTGTTGGCTGCTTTTCCTTCACTCTGCGGTCCAACTCATCCCAAACCATCTCAATTGGGTCGAGGCTGGGTGATTGTGGAGGCCAGGTCATCTGATTTTTTTATTTCACCTTTATTTAACCAGGTAGGCTAGTTGAGAACAAGTTCTCATTTGCAACTGCGACCTGGCCAAGATAAAGCATAGCAGTGTGAACAGACAACACAGAGTTACACATGGAGTAAACAATTAGCAAGTCAATAACACATTAGAAAAAAATGGGCAGTCTATATACAATGTGTGCAAAGGCATGAGGAGGTAGGCGAATAGCCACAATTTTGCAGATTAACACTGGAGTGATAAATGATCAGATGGGCATGTACAGGTAGAATATTGGTGTGCAAAGAGCAGAAAAGTAAATAAATAAAAACAGTATAAAAACAGTATGGGAATGAGGTAGGTGAAAAAGGGTGAGCTATTTACCTATAGACTATGTACAGCTGCAGCGTCGGTTAGCTGCTCGGATAGCTGATGTTTGAAGTTGGTGAGGGAGATAAAGTCTCCAACTTCAGCGATTTTTACAATTCGTTCCAGTCACAGGCAGCAGAGTACTGGAACGAAAGGCGGCCAAATGAGGTGTTGGCTTTGGGGATGATCAGTGAGATACACCTGCTGGAGCGCGTGCTACGGATGGGTGTTGCCATCGTGACCAGTGAACTGAGATAAGGCGGAGCTTTACCTAGCATGGACTTGTAAATGACCTGGAGCCAGTGGGTCTGGCGACGAATATGTAGTGAGGGCCAGCCCCGACTAGAGCATACAAGTCGCAGTGGTGGGGTGGTATAAGGTGCTTTAGTGACAAAGCCGGATGGCACTGTGATGGGCTGCATCCAGTTTGCTGAGTAGAGTGTTGGAAGCCATTTGTGATGACATCGCCGAAGTCGAGGATCGGTAGGATAGTCAGTTTTACTGAGGGTCAGCTTGGCAGCGTGAGTGAAGGAGGCTTGTTTGCGGAATAGAAAGCCGACTCTGGATTTGATTTTTGATTGGAGATGTTTGATGTGAGTCTGGAAGGAGAGTTTGCAGTGTAGACACCTAGGTACTTATAGATGTCCACATGGTGCAGTTCAAGGTTGGGAACCATCAGAGGTGGTGATGCTGGTCGGGCATGCGGGTGCAGGCGCGATCGGTTGAAAAGCATGCATTTGGTTTTACTCGCGTTTAGAGCAGTTGGAGGCCACGGAAGGAGTGCTGTATGGCATTGAAGCTCGTTTGGAGGTTTGATAGCACAGTGTCCAACCAGCGGGCCGAAGATATATAGAATGGTGTCGATGCGTAGAGGTGGATCAGGGAATCGCCCGCAGCAAGAGCAACATCATTGATATATACAGAAAAAGAGTCGGCCGAAAGTGAACCCTGTGGCACCCCCATAGAGACTGCCAGAGGACCGGACAGCATGCCCTCTGATTTGACACACTGAACTCTGTCTGCAAAGTAATTGGTGAACCAGGCAGGCAGTCATCCGAAAAACCCGAGGCTGTTGAGGTCTGCCGATAAGATTTGTTGATTGACAGAGTCGAAAACATGGCGAGGTCGATGAAGCTGACTGCACAGTACTGTCTTTGCTCCGATGGCGGTTATGATATCATTTAATACCTTGAGTGTGGCTGAGGTGCACCCGTGACCGGCTCGGAAACCAGGTGCACAGCGGAGAAGGTGCGGTGGGATTCGAGATGGTCAGTGACCCTGTTTGTTGACTTGGCTTTCGAAGACCTTGATAGGCAGGGGCAGGATGGATATAGGTCTATAGCAGTTAGGGTCAAGGTGTCTCCTCCCTTTGAAAGGGGGATGACTGCGGCAGCTTTCAATCCTGGGGATCTCAGACGATATGAAGGGTTGAACAGGCTGGTAATAGGGGTTGCGACAATGGCGGCAATAGTTTCAGAAATAGCGGGTCCAGATTGTCAAGCCCAGCTGATTTGTACGGGTCAGGTTTTGCAGCTCTTTCAGAACATCTGCTATCTGGATTTGGGTAAAGGGAGAACCTGGAGAGGCTTGGGTGAGGAACTACGGGGCGGAGCTGTTGGCGAGGTTGGAGTAGCCAGGCGGAAGGCATGGCCAGCCGTTGAAGTGCTTATTGAAGTTTTCGATAATCATGGATTTATCGGTGGGAGCCCGTGTTTCCTAGCCTCAGTGCAGTGGGCAGGTGGGGAGGAGGTGCTCTTGTTCTCCATGGACTTCACAGTGTCCCAGAACTTTTTGGAGTTGGAGCTACAGGATGCAAACTTTTGCCTGAAAGAAGCTGGCTTTAGCTTTCCTGACTGACTGCGTGTATTGGTTCCTGACTTCCCTGAACAGTTGCATATCACGGGGCTATTCGATGCTGTGCAGTCCGCCACAGGATGTTTTTGTGCTGGTGAGGCCAGTCAGGTCTGGAGTGAACCAAGGGCTGTATCTGTTCTTGGTTCTGCATTTTTGAACGGAGCATGCTTATCCAAAATGGTGAGAAGTTACTTTTAAGAATGACCAGGCATCCTCAACTGACGGGATGAGGTCAATGTCCTTCCAGGATACACGGGCCAGGTCGATTAGAAAGGCCTGCTCACAGAAGTGTTTTAGGGAGCGTTTGACAGTGATGAGGGTGGTCGTTTGACTGCGGCTCCGTGGCGGATACAGGCGATGAGGCAGTGATCGCTGAGATCCTGGTTGAAGACAGCGGAGTATATTTGGAGGGCCAGTTGGTCAGGATAGCGTCTATGAGTGTGCCCTTGTTTTACTGAGTTGGGGTTGTACCTGGTGGGTTCCTTGATGATTTGCGTGAGATTGAGGGCATCTAGCTTAGATTGTAGGACTGCCGGGGTGTTAAGCATATCCCAGTTTAGGTCACCTAACAGAACAAACTCTGAAGCTAGATGAGGCGATCAATTCACAAATGGTGTCCAGGGCACAGCTGGGAGCTGACGGGAATTCGGTAGCAGGCGGCAACAGTGAGAGACTTGTTTCTGGAGAGTAATTTTCAAAATTAGTAGTTCAAACTGTTTGGGTATGGACCTGGAAAGTATGACATTACTTTGCAGGCTATCTCTACAGTAGACTGCGACTCCGCCCCCTTTGGCAGTTCTATCTTGACGGAAGATGTTATAGTTGGGTATGGAAATCTCTGAATTTTGGTGGCCTTCCCTGAGCCAGGATTCAGACACGGCAAGGACATCAGGGTTAGCAGGAGTGTGCTAAAGCAGTGAGTAAAACAAACTTAGGGAGGAGGCTTCTGATGTTGACATGCATAAAACCAAGACTTTTTTCGATCACAGAAGTCAACAAATGAGGTACCTGGGGACAGCAGGGCCTGGGTTTTACCTCCACATCACCCAGCGGAACAGAGAAGGAGTAGTATGAAGTGCGGCTAGGCTATCAAAAACTGGTCGCCTAGAGCGTTGAGGCGAGATAAGAGGAGCAGGTTTCTGGGCATGGTAGAATATATTCAGGGCATAATCGCAGACAGGGGTATGGTGGGGTGCCCAGGTACAGCGGAGGTAAGCCCAGGCACTGGGTGATGATGAGAGAGGATTGTATCTCT
>NW_026280814.1:0-29785 GCF_023373465.1 Oncorhynchus keta | reverse complement strand
TTTTGTGAAGAATAAACAACAAGTGGGACACAATCATGAAGTGGAACGACATTTATTGGATATTTCAAACTTTTTAACAAATCAAAAACTGAAAAATTGGGCGTGCAAAATTATTCAGCCCCTTTACTTTCAGTGCAGCAAACTCTCTCCAGAAGTTCAGTGAGGATCTCTGAATGATCCAATGTTGACCTAAATGACTAATGATGATAAATACAATCCACCTATGTGTAATCAAGTCTCCGTATAAATGCACCTGCACTGTGATAGTCTCAGAGGTCCGTTAAAAGCGCAGAGAGCATCATGAAGAACAAGGATCACACCAGGCAGGTCCAAGATAGTGTTGTGAAGAAGTTTAAAGCCGGATTTGGATACAAAAATATTTCCCAAGCTTTAAACATCCCAAGGAGCACTGTGCAAGCGATAATATTGAAATGGAAGGAGTATCAGACCACTGCAAATCTACCAAGACCTGGCCGTCCCTCTAAACTTTCAGCTCATACAAGGAGAAGACTGATCAGAGATGCAGCCAAGAGGCCCATGATCACTCTGGATGATCTGCAGAGATCTACAGCTAGGACAACAATCAGTCATATATTGCACAAATCTGGCCTTTATGGAAGAGTGGCAAGAAGAAAGCCATTTCTTAAAGATATCCATAAAAAGTGTTGTTTAAAGTTTAAACACCAAACATGTGGAAGAATGTGCTCTGGTCAGATGAAACCAAAATTGAACTTTTTGGCAACAATGCAAAACGTTATGTTTGGAGTAAAAGCAACACAGCTCATCACCCTGAACACACCATCCCCACTGTCAAACATGGTGGTGGCAGAATCATGGTTTGGGCCTGCTTTTCTTCAGCAGGGACAGGAAAGATGGTTAAAATTGATGGGAAGATGGATGGAGCCAAATACAGGACCATTCTGGAAGAAAACCTGATGGAGTCTGCAAAAGACCTGAGACTGGGACAGAGATTTGTCTTCCAACAAGACAATGATCCAAAACATAAAGCAAAATCTACAATGGAATGGTTCAAAAATAAACATATCCAGGTGTTAGAATGGCCAAGTCAAAGTTCAGACCTGAATCCATTCGAGAATCTGTGGAAAGAACTGAAAACTGCTGTTCACAAATGCTCTCCATCCAACCTCACTGAGCTGGAGCTGTTTTGCAAGGAGGAATGGGAAAACATTTCAGTCTCTCGATGTGCAAAACTGATAGAGACATACCCCAAGAGACTTACAGCTGTAATCGCAGCAAAAGGTGGCGCAACAAAGTATTAACTTAAGGGGGCTGAATAATTTTGCACGCCCAATTTTTCAGTTCTTGATTTGTTAAAAAAGTTTGAAATATCCAATAAATGTCGTTCCACTTCATGATTGTGTCCCACTTGTTGTTGATTCTTCACAAAAAAATACAGTTTTATATCTTTATGTTTGAAGCCTGAAATGTGGCAAAAGGTCGCAAAGTTCAAGGGGGCCGAATACTTTCGCAAGGCACTGTATATTTGTCTGTTCTGTCTGTGTCTATTATCTCTATCTATATTATATATATTTGTCTATTCTGTCTGTGTCTATTATCTCTATCTATATTATATATATTTGTCTGTTCTGTCTGTGTCTATTTTCTCTATCTCTATTATATATATTTGTACATTCTCTCTATGTGTCTATTCTCTCTCTCTCTCAGTGCATGCTGGGAGTTTTTTGGATTTTGAATGTTTGGTGTAGAGGGCTCTGTCCTAACTTATTTTCTTGATTCTGTTCTTGGTCTTTCCTTTCATTTTTATTTTCTATGGTGGAGGGTTAATGCATTATTTGTTTCATCCACACGTTTTTTCAAAGTTAGGGTGGAAGAGGACAGCGTTAGTTTCCTGGGGGTCTGGAAGTTGTGGTGTGTGCGATGGCTTCCAATCCTAGCCTAGCGCAGAGGAGACGCTGTCGATATGGCATGGATTCAGGTGTGTTCACGAGAATGGAGTTAAAGTGGAGGGGGGTTCTGCTCGCAGTCGGTGAACAGGTAGGAGCTGAATGTTCTGCTTCCAGAAAGAACAAAGCTGTGGTTGTGTTTATCAAAAGAGCAAATTTGGTTGGTAGGCTAATTGCTAGTGGAATATTTGTAAGGGGTGTTGGTGCCAATTTTGACTCTTTCTACCCCTTTGACAAGGGTGGTAGTTGCAAATTTGCCTCCATTTATTATGGATGATCAAATCAGGTCATTTTTGTAAGTTTGCTAGCTGTTTTCGTGTACTGTCAGCAGGCTTTCAGGCAGATACCATTAAGCACGTTGTTTCATGCCGGAGGCAAGTGTTTATGTTTCTGAACAACAATGAGCAAGAGCTAAATGTGCATTTTAAAGTGAGGCATGGGGGCTCTACGCAGGGTTTGCCAGCACAGATAGTCTACGTTAAGAGTGTGGGGATCTGGGGCATAAGAGCTTTGGGGCCTACATAAAGGCCATAGACAAGGTGAGGGCACAAGCGCCAGTGGGATAAATCGAGGTAACAGTGCAGAGGGCAATTAGATGCAGACAGCAAAGGCTGGGCCTAGTCATGTCAGGGAAGGTGGTGTAGTGGAGGCTGGGCCTCGTCATGTCAGGGAAGGTGGTGTAGATGAGGCTGGGCCTAGTCATGTCAGGGATGGTGGTGAAGATAAGGCTGGGCCTAGTCATGTCAGGGATGGTGGTGTAGATGAGGCTGGGCCTAGTCATGTCAGGGATGGTGGTGTAGTGGAGGCTGGGCCTAGTCATGTCAGGGATGGTGGTGAAGATAAGGCTGGGCCTAGTCATGTCAAGGATGGTGGTGTAGATGAGGCTGGGCTTAGTCATGTCAGGGATGGTGGTGTAGACGAGGCTGGGCCTAGTCATGTCAGGGATGGTGGTGTAGATAAGGCTGGGCCTAGTCATGTCAGGGATGGTGGTGTAGTTGAGGCTGGTCCTAGTCATGTCAGGGATGGTGGTGTAGTGGAGGCTGGGCCTAGTCATGTCAGGGATGGTGGTGAAGATAAGGCTGGGCCTAGTCATGTCAGGGATGGTGGTGTAGATGAGGCTGGGCCTAGTCATGTCAGGGATGGTGGTGTAGATGAGGCTGGGCCTAGTCATGTCAGGGATGGTGGTGTAGATGAGGCTGGGCCTAGTCATGTCAGGGATGGTGGTGTAGTGGAGGCTGGGCCTAGTCATGTCAGGGATGGTGGTGAAGATAAGGCTGGGCCTAGTCATGTCAGGGATGGTGGTGTAGACGAGGCTGGGCCTAGTCATGTCAGGGATGGTGGTGTAGATGAGGCTGGGCCTAGTCATGTCAGGGATGGTGGTGTAGATGAGGCTGGGCTTAGTCATGTCAGGGATGGTGGTGTAGACGAGGCTGGGCCTAGTCATGTCAGGGATGGTGGTGTAGATGAGGCTGGGCCTAGTCATGTCAGGGATGGTGGTGTAGACGAGGCTGGGCCTAGTCATGTCAGGGATGGTGGTGTAGATGAGGCTGGGCCTAGTCATGTCAGGGATGGTGGTGTAGATGAAGCTGGGCCTAGTCATGTCAGGGATGGTGGTGTAGACGAGGCTGGGCCTAGTCATGTCAGGGATGGTGGTGAAGATAAGGCTGGGCCTAGTCATGCCAGGGATGGTGGTGTAGTTGAGGCTGGGCCTAGTCATGCCAGGGATGGTGGTGTAGTTGAGGCTGGGCCTAGTCATGCCAGGGATGGTGGTGTAGATGAGGCTGGGCCTAGTCATGCCAGAGATGGTGGTGTAGATGAGGCTGGGCCTAGTCATGTCAGGGATGGTGGTGTAGATGAGGCTCGGCCTAGTCATGTCAGGGATGGTGGTGTAGATGAGGCTGGGCCTAGTCATGCCAGAGATGGTGGTGTAGATGAGGCTGGGCCTAGTCATGTCAGGGATGGTGGTGTAGATGAGGCTGGGCCTAGTCATGTCAGGGATGGTGGTGTAGATAAGGCTCGGCCTAGTCATGTCAGGGATGGTGGTGTAGACGAGCCTGGGCCTAGTCATGTCAGGGATGGTGGTGTAGATGAGGCTGGGCCTAGTCATGTCAGGGATGGTGGTGTAGATGAGGCTCGGCCTAGTCATGTCAGGGATGGTGGTGTAGACGAGCCTGGGCCTAGTCATGCCAGGGATGGTGGTGAAGATAAGGCTGGGCCTAGTCATGTCAGGGATGGTGGTGTAGATGAGGCTGGGCCTAGTCATGCCAGGAATGGTGGTGTAGATGAGGCTGGGCCTAGTCATGTCAGGGATGGTGGTGTAGATGAGGCTGGGCCTAGTCATGTCAGGGATGGTGGTGTAGATGATTGAATGCTTGAGGTAAGGAGAGTTGCCGATGAGCTGCCGTCGGGCGGCACTGACTCTCCTGCCCAAAAAAGGGGACTTGTGTGAACTTAAGAACTGGAGGCCTGTGGCATTGCTCTGTGCGGACTACAATATACTTGCCAAGGTCCTCTCTAACAGACTGAAGTCCCATCTGGACTCGATAGTACACAAGGACCAAACATATTGTGTACCGGGACGCTCAATCACGGACAACTTGTTCTGAATCAGGGACATGTTGGATTTGTCGAGAGGTTCTAATGTGAACTTTGGAATGGTCTCTTTAGATCAAGAGAAGGCTTTTGATAGAGTGGACCATGGGTATCTGTTTAATGTGATGTTTTTGGTTTGGGGAAAGGTTTTTGATCTTTGTGAAGCTTTTGTATGCTGGGGCGGGCTTCATGTATGGTCAAGGTGGGAGGGGGGCTCAGTAGGCCAGGGGCATTAGACAAGGACACCCTCTATCGGGGCATTTATATACACTAGCCATTGAGCCTTTTTTGGGCCTGCTACGCAGGACACAGCAGTGTGCTGGACTGGCATTGGTGTGGTGACAGGCATAGCAGTGTCAGCGTATGCAGATGATGTTTCTGTGATGGTCAGGGATGGGAAGGATATGAAGGCACTAGAGACCAGTCTGAAGGTTTACGAGGGAGCTTTGTCAGCTAAAGTAAACTGGGGCAAGAGCAATGCTCTGTTATGTGGGGCATGGGGGGATAGGGCCCCTCCTCTGCTTCCAGGGGGTTTGCAGTGGGGTTGTGAAGGGCTTAAATTGTTGGGGGTGCACCTGGGCTCGGAGAGGTGGGTCAGGAAGAACTGGGAGGGGCTGTCACAGGCAGTGGTGTCAAGATTGTCCAGGTGGAGGTGGCTCCTGTCCCAAGTGTCATTTAGAGGGAAGGTGATGATAATCAACAACCTGGTGGCATCTTCCCTGTGGCATAAACTGGCTGTCCTCAACCAGCACCAAACGGTCAGGGGACCTCCAGTGGAGGGTTGACCACTAACACCTGGTTGGCACGGGTTGAACCTGGAGTCGGGCAGGGGTGTCCTTTCTGTGTAATGAGAGAAACTGTGATTCATGTGTTTTCTGTGTGCGCCGGGGTTAATGTCATTCACGTCTTTGTTGGAATGACTGTGTGACAGGTTGGGGGGTGGTTTTTACTGTTGGGATGTTTATAATGAGGTACAGGTATTCAAATAAGGAGAAGGCCAAAATGTGTTTTGTTGAATTTTCTGTTTGCTCAGGCAAAGTTGGCTATTTGGATAACAAGGAGGAACAGGGTCAACGGTGAGGGGGAAACAGATCCTTTACTATTGTTTAATGTGATGGTCTCTGCGCACCTTAGGGTACAATTTGAGTTCTATTAAATGATGAAAAGCGTGGAGATGTTTCAGGCGATATGGTGCGTTGGGGGAGCTGTCTGTATAGCTGGGGAAGATGTTTTGGATATACGGTTGTAGGAGTGGGTATTGTTTTGGGTATTGTGATGTTGGTTTGTATCGTGTGGTAGAGGGAAAGGGGAGTATGGTACATGTATGCAGTACTGGATATATTTTGGTGTTTATTTTTAAGGGGGGTGAGGTTTTTTTTAAATGAAATGAGTGTTTCTGTAAAGAAAGACAAAAAGTTTCTCTCTCACACACACACACACACACACACACACACACACACACACACACACACACACACACACACACACACACACACACACACACACCCTGGCCTGATGACTCCTTGCTGTTCCCAGTCCACCTGGTCATGCTACCGATCTGCCTGTGGCTATGGAACCCTGACCTTTTCACCGGACTTGTCCCAGACCTGCTGTTTTCAACTCTCTAGAGACAGCAGGAGCGGCTATGAAAAGCCAACTGACATTTACTCCTGAGGTGCTGACCTGTTTAAACCTCTACAACTACTGTGATTATTGTTATTTGACCCTGCTGGTCATCTATGAACATTTGAACATCTTGGCCATGTTCTGTTATAATCTCCACCCGGCACAGCCAGAAGAGGACTGGCCACCCCACATAGCCTGGTTCCTCTCTAGGTTTCTTCCTAGGTTTTGGCCTTTCTAGGGAGTTTTTCCTAGCCACCGTGCTTCTACACCTGCATTGCTTGCTGTTTGGGGGTTTTAGGCTGGGTTTCTGTACAGCACTTTGCGACATCAGATGATGTAAAAAAAAAAAAAAAAGGGCTTCATAAATACAGTTGATTGATTGGTTAAATGGACATGCCATAGTAGATATCATTGGTTAATTTTGACACTAGTAGTTTGTAACTTTAGCCTAAACGGTGTTATTAGTGTTCACCACAAGGTAACTAACGCTGCTTCAGGCTCTGATTACAACGATTCCTTGGTTACGGACATTAAAGATTTTCTGCCAAGTGTTAAGTGGACTCTCGCAGGAATATAATTTGCTATAAATCGCTATCACATAATATCGTCTGAATAGAGATACGAGATAACGTGGCACAACAATGTCCTCTCCGACAGAGAATGCAGTGTCATAGTGTTGATTTATCCCATACGGCCAATCGACTGATTGGTGTAGATTCTGTCCAACCAAATTCTAGATCAAAGGTCACACATGCTTGTGAATTATTGGGTAACACTTAGCCTGCATGCATAATGTGTTCTAACCTTTTCAGAGGCATGTATGAGCTTTGACAATGTATTTAAAAAAAAATAGAATGTATTGTATCATAGTATGATATGTCTCTCTGCGTTAATCCAGGCACTTGTCATCTCCCGTCTTGATTACTGCAACTCGCTGTTGGCTGGGCTCCCTGCCTGTGCCATTAAACCCCTACAACTCATCCAGAACGCCGCAGCCCGTCTGGTGTTCAACCTTCCCAAGTTCTCTCACGTCACCCCGCTCCTCCGCTCTCTCCACTGGCTTCCAGTTGAAGCTCGCATCCGCTACAAGACCATGGTGCTCGCCTACGGAGCTGTGAGGGGAACGGCACCTCAGTACCTCCAGGCTCTGATCAGGCCCTACACCCAAACAAGGGCACTGCGTTCATCCACCTCTGGCCTGCTCGCCTCCCTACCACTGAGGAAGTACAGTTCCCGCTCAGCCCAGTCAAAACTGTTCGCTGCTCTGGCCCCCCAATGGTGGAACAAACTCCCTCACGACGCCAGGACAGCGGAGTCAATCACCACCTTCCGGAGACACCTGAAACCCCACCTCTTCAAGGAATACCTAGGATAGGGTAAGTAAGGGTAGGTAATCCTTCTCCCCCCCAACTAGATTTAGATGCAAGTGGCTGTTCCACTGGTTGTCATAAGGTGTATGCACCAATTTGTAAGTCGCTCTGGATAAGAGCGTCTGCTAAATGACTTAAATGTAATGTAAATGTTAAATAAAATACTGCAACAACAAAAAAAGATAATTAAATGTACACAATTAACCACATATTTTGTCCTGTAATACCTGTCAAAAACTGGCTAAAATTATTTTTATTTTATTTTAATTTTTAATTTTTATTTATATATATATGAGAAGGTATGGAGACGGTGCCAGTCCCTTCAAGTGTACTGCTAAACTCTGAGGAGATCCTTTCTCCTTTCTACAGACACTATTTGTCTGCCACCAGAAAAGCACTAGAGTTTACTGACGTTACGCTCCTTTCAAACACAAGCTGATGAAACAATGAACAGTCAATCAGATTCAAAATAGAATAGAATTTAAATTAGTCACATGCGCCGAAGACAACAGGTGTATTCCTTACCGTGAAATGCTGAATACAACAGGTGTAGTAGACATTACCGTGATGTGAGGTGGTGGTGGTGAGGTGGTGGTGGTGAGGTGGTGGTGGTGGTGGTGGTGAGGTGGTGAGGTGGTGGTGGTGGTGAGGTGGTGGTGGTGGTGAGGTGGTGTGGTGAGGTGGTGGTGGTGAGGTGGTGAGGTGGTGGTGGTGGTGGTGGTGGTGGTGGTGGTGAGGTGGTGGTGGTGGTGGTGGTGGTGGTGGTGGTGGTGGTGTGGTGGTGGTGGTGAGGTGGTGGTGGTGGTGGTGAGGTGGTGGTGGTGGTGGTGAGGTGGTGGTGATGGTGGTGGTGAGGTGGTGGTGGTGAGGTGGTGGTGAGGTGGTGGTGGTGGTGGTGAGGTGGTGGTGGTGGTGGTGAGGTGGTGGTGGTGAGGTGGTGGTGAGGTGGTGGTGGTGGTGGTGAGGTGGTGGTGGTGAGGTGGTGGTGGTGAGGTGGTGGTGAGGTGGTGGTGGTGAGGTGGTGGTGGTGGTGGTGGTGAGGTGGTGGTGGTGGTGAGGTGGTGGTGGTGAGGTGGTGGTGGTGAGGTGGTGGTGAGGTGGTGGTGGTGGTGGTGAGGTGGTGGTGGTGGTGAGGTGGTGGTGAGGTGGTGGTGAGGTGGTGGTGGTGGTGGTGGTGAGGTGGTGGTGGTGAGGTGGTGGTGAGGTGGTGGTGGTGGTGGTGAGGTGGTGGTGGTGGTGGTGAGGTGGTGGTGGTGAGGTGGTGGTGAGGTGGTGGTGGTGGTGGTGGTGAGGTGGTGGTGGTGGTGGTGAGGTGGTGGTGGTGAGGTGGTGGTGAGGTGGTGGTGGTGAGGTGGTGGTGGTGGTGGTGGTGAGGTGGTGGTGGTGGTGAGGTGGTGGTGGTGAGGTGGTGGTGGTGAGGTGGTGGTGAGGTGGTGGTGGTGGTGGTGAGGTGGTGGTGGTGGTGAGGTGGTGGTGGTGAGGTGGTGGTGGTGGTGAGGTGGTGGTGAGGTTAGGTGGTGGTGGTGGTGGTGGTGGTGAGGTGGTGAGGTGGTGGTGGTGAGGTGGGGGTGGTGAGGTGGTGGTGGTGAGGTGGTGGTGGTGAGGTGGTGGTGAGGTTAGGTGGTGGTGTGGAGGTGGTGGTGGTGAGGTGGTGGTGGTGGTGAGGTGGTGGTGGTGAGGTGGTGAGGTGAGGTGGTGGTGGTGAGGTGAGGTGGTGGTGGTGAGGTGGTGGTGGTGAGGTGGTGGTGGTGTTGGTGGTGAGGTGGTGAGGTGAGGTGATGAGGTGATGGTGGTGAGGTGGTGGTGGTGAGGTGGTGAGGTTAGGTGGTGGTGGTGAGGTGGTGGTGGTGAGGTGGTGGTGGTGGTGAGGTGGTGGTGGTGAGGTGGTGGTGGTGAGGTGGTGAGGTGGTGGTGGTGAGGTGGTGGTGGTGAGGTGGTGGTGGTGAGGTGGTGAGGTGGTGGTGGTGAGGTGGTGGTGGTGAGGTGTTGGTGGTGAGGTGGTGAGGTGGTGGTGGTGAGGTGGTGAGGTGGTGGTGGTGAGGTGGTGGTGGTGAGGTGGTGGTGGTGAGGTGGTGAGGTGGTGGTGGTGAGGTGGTGGTGGTGAGGTGTTGGTGGTGAGGTGGTGGTGGTGGTGGTGGTGGTGGTGAGGTGGTGGTGGTGGTGAGGTGGTGGTGGTGTTGAGGTGGTGGTGGTGGTGAGGTGGTGGTGGTGGTGAGGTGGTGAGGTGGTGAGCTGGTGGTGGTGAGGTGGTGGTGGTGAGATGGTGAGGTGTTGGTGGTGAGGTGGTGGTGGTGAGGTGGTGATGGTGAGGTGGTGGTGAGCTGGTGGTGGTGAGGTGGTGGTGGTGAGGTGGTGAGGTGTTGAGGTGGCGGTGGTGGTGGTGGTGGTGAGGTGGTGGTGAGGTGGTGAGGTGGTGGTGGCGGTGGTGAGATGGTGGTGAGATGGTGAGGTGGTGGTGGTCAGTTGGTGAGAGGGTGGTGAGGTGGTGAGGTGGTGGTGGTGGTGGTGGTGGTGGTGGTGGTGGTGGTGGTGGTGGTGAGATGGTGGTGGAGGTGGTGGTGGTGAGTGGGTGGTGAGGTGGTGAGGTGGTGAAGGTGGTGGTGAGGTGGTGAAGTGGGTGGTGAGGTGGTGAGATGGTGGTGGAGGTGGTGGTGGTGGTGAAGTGGTGAGGTGGTGAAGTGGTGAGGTGGTGGTGGTGAGGTGGTGGTGGTATTGGTTGTGAAGTTTTGCAAGACTACATTACCCATCCCCCAACACTGTCAACCAAGAGGCAAGACTACATTACCCATCCCCCAACACTGTCAACCAAGAGGCAAGACTACATGACCCATCCCCCAACACTGTCAACCAAGAGTCAAGACTACATTACCCATCCCCCAACACTGTCAACCAAGAGTCAAGACTACATGACCCATCCCCCAACACTGTCAACCAAGAGTCAAGACTACATTACCCATCCCCCAACACTGTCAACCAAGAGTCAAGACTACATTACCCATCACCTAACACTGTCAACCAAGAGTCAAGACTCAACCAATTCACCTTGGTGGTGTGCAGACTAGTTTTATATTATTCTTAATAATTTAGCATGATCCAGAAAAATTCCAACAATATGTCTGTGAAAGTTTATATTCACAGTATAACGAATGAATTGATGGTTTATTTGGTAGCATTTCGTAGTGTGTCTGATTTTACTAACTGCATTAGTACTGTACAAAGTTAGAGGTGCACTATTTAATAGATTCCACCGCTCGCCTCCTACCTCGGGCTTCCAGTGGGGAGACCTGAGGTCAACCTCGCCCACCCCCTACCTCAGGCTTCCAGTGGGAAGACCTGAGGTCAACCTACCCCCACCCCCTACCTCAGGCTTCCAGTGGGGAGACCTGAGGTCAACCTACCCCCACCCCCTACCTCAGGCTTCCAGTGGGAAGACCTGAGGTCAACCTACCCCCACCCCCTACCTCAGGCTTCCAGTGGGAGACCTGAGGTCAACCTACCCCCACCCTCCTACCTCAGGCGTCCAGTGGGAGACCTGAGGTCAACCTTCCCCACCTCCCTACCTCAGGCTTCCAGTGGGAAGACCTGAGGTCAACCTACCCCGCCCCCTACCTCGGGCTTCCAGTGGGGAGACCTGAGGTCAACCTACCCCACCCCCTACCTCCAGGCTTCCAGTGGGAAGAACTGAGGTCAACCTACCACCCCCTACCTCAGGCTTCCAGTGGGGGCCACCTGAGGTCAACCTACCCCCACCCCCCTACCTCCACCCCCTACCTCAGGCTTCCAGTGGGGAGACCTGAGGTCAACCTTCCCCCACCTCCCTACCTCAGGCTTCCAGTGGGGAGACCTGAGGTCAACCTACCCCACCCCCCTACCCCGGGCTTCAGTGGGGGAGACCTGAGGTCAACCTACCCCCCCCTCCTACCTCAGGCTTCCAGTGGGGGAGACCTGAGGTCAACCTCCTACCCGCTTCCAGTGGGGAGACCTGAGGTCAACCTACCCCGTCCCCCCTACCTCAGGCTTCCAGTGGGAGACCTGAGGTCAACCTACCCCGCCCTCCTACCTCGGGCTTCCAGTGGGGAGACCTGAGGTCAACCTACCCCGTCCCCTACCTCGGGCTTCCAGTGGGGAGACCTGAGGTCAACCTACCCCCGCCCTCCTACCTCGGGCTTCCAGTGGGGAGACCTGAGGTCAACCTACCCCCGCCCCCCTCCCCATCTCATACTTCTGAGTGGGAGACCTTCCCAGGCAGTAGGCTGCCTAGCTCACAAACTAGCCTACGCCGACAAGTTTAATTGACCCGCAGTCCTAAACGGTGACATGATACCATTGAGGTGACGTGCAAACGAGTGAGAGAAAAACAATTTTTGTGTGGGCGCCCCGTGCCCATGTCACCTATACCTAAATCCGCTACAGGGTGGTGGTGAAGATGACATGAGGTGAGATGCCAAAATTCAGACACATGAAACCTGCTCACTGATCTGCAAGCAGCTCCTCTATTCTGTTGCTGTTGTTGCGTGACTACTCTCTGAATTACACAAGCATGGGTCCCCTCATGATCAGTCAACACACGGTTAAGACTGAAAGTCATTTTCCAAAACCTAAAAATGTCAAGCTGTCTTTAAATTATGTTTTAATGTTCCATCCCCTGACAGAATACAATGTATTAGCTAGAATTAATCAGAAAGTGTGATCATCTAGCGGCTGTACAATTGAGGATCCCTAGGGATACGTTTTAGCAACTGTACAGTTGAGGATCCCCAGGGATCCATCATAGGACTGTACAGTTGAGGATCCCCAGGGATCCACAATGGGACTGTACAGTTGAGGATCCCCGAGATCCATCATAGGGACTGTACAGTTGAGGATCCGTATTGGGGCTGTAGAGTTGAGGATCCATCATAGGGACTGTACAGTTGAGGATCCCCAGGGATCCGCATTGGGGCTGGGGAGTTGAGGATCCCCAGGGATCCATCATAGGGACTGTACAGTTGAGGATCCCCAGGATCCGCATTGGGGCTGTAGAGTTGAGGATCCCCAGGGATCCATCATAGGGACTGTACAGTGAGGATCCCCAGGGATCCGCATTGGGGCTGTAGAGTTGAGGATCCCCAGAGATCCATCATAGGGACTGTACAGTTGAGGATCCCCAGGGATCCGCATTGGGGTGTGGGAGTTGAGGATCCCCAGGGATCCATCATAGGGACTGTACAGTTGAGGAAACCCAGGAATCCATCATAGGCACTGTACAGTTGAGGATCCCCAGGGATCCGCATTGGGGCTGCAGAGTTAAGGATCCCCAGGGGTCTGTCATAGGGACTGTACCGTTGCGGATCCCAGGGATCCGTTTTAGGGACTTCAGGCTTTAATTTATAGAAGGTTGTATTCTAATTACCCTTAATTTATGTAATTCTGTACCAGTGCAAAGCTTTGTTAATTACGTCTAATTTCTGAAATTGTTTTTATTGTATATAATCTCTATAATTTTAAGTATAACATAGATTAGTTCACCGAGCCTGAAAAACCTGTGACTGTTTTTTCAATATGTCTGGCCCTGGGATAGCCATATTGTCTTTTTCCTCCCCATATTGATTAATAAACTCTATTATAATTCCAGGTGATACATTGCATAGCAACGGCACACGAGGACCTTCTGGGTTCACAGGTCTACGCGCTGACATCCCCAGAATGACGGAGATGATGCCGTGGTCTATGACATCACCGTCTGGCTACGCCCTGATCCATAGTCGGCCGTAGACTCGGCTCCCTATCGATCCTCTGCTGTAGACCTCCAGATGGACTCAACCCCTTTAGGAGACACAGACAACTACTCCATAGCTTACTTGCTGGTCCTCCTGTCATTTGGTATCCATGATAACAATAAATATGAAGGGTATAAATACTAATACTACATCTAGTATACAGGTATAAATACTAATACTGCTACATCTAGTATACAGGTATAAATACTAATACTGCTACATCTAGTATACAGGTATACATACTAATACTGCTTCTACTACACAGGTATACATACTACTACATCTAGTATACAGGTATAAATACTAAAACTACTACATCTAGTATACAGGTATAAATACTAAAACTACTACATCTAGTATACAGGTATAAATACTAAAACTACTACATCTAGTATACAGGTATAAATACTAATACTACTACATCTAGTATACAGGTATAAATACTAATACTACTACATCTAGTATACAGGTATAAATACTAATACTACTACATCTAGTATACAGGTATAAATACTAATACTACTACATCTGGTATACAGTTATAAATACTAATACTGCTTCTACTACACAGGTATACATACTACTACTGATATTACTACACAGGTATACATACTAATACTGCTTCTACTACACAGGTATACATACTAACACTGATATTACTACACAAGTATACATACTAATACTGCTTCTACTACACAGGTATACATACTAATACTGATATTACTACACAGGTATAAATACTACTACTGATATTACCACACAGGTATACATACTAATACTGATATTACTACACAGGTATACATACTAATACTGCTTCTACTACACAGGTATACATACTAACACTGATATTACTACACAAGTATACATACTAATACTGCTTCTACTACAAAGGTATACATACTAATACTGATATTACTACACAGGTATAAATACTACTACTGATATTACTACACAGGTATACATACTAATACTGATATTACTACACAGGTATACATACTAATACTGCTTCTACTACACATGTATACATACTAATACTGATATTACTACACAGGTATAAATACTACTACTGATATTACTACACATACTAATACTGATATTACTACACAGGTATACATACTAATAGGGGCGGCAGCGTAGCCTAGTGGTTAGAGCGTTGGACTAGTAACCGTAAGGTTGCGAGTTCAAAACCCCCTGTCGTTCTGCCCTGAACAAGGCAGTTAACCCACCGTCATATGTTCTTAACTGACTTGCCTGGTTAAATAAAGTTAAAATAAAAAAATACAAAAAAATACTGATATTACTACACAAGTATACATACTAATACTGCTTCTAAGACACAGGTATACATACTAATACTGCTTCTACTACACAGGTATAAATACTACTACTGATATTACTACACAGGTGTAAATACTAACACTACTATTACTATACAGGTATAAAACTAATAATACTATTACTATAGATGTATAAATACTAATAATTATATTACTATATAGGTACAATACTAATACTACTATTAACTTTAGCAGTAAATATAGGTGTAAATAATACTAGTACTATTACTATACAGGTATAAAGGAAACTAAAATGTTAATGTAAAACTTTACATAGAGAGGGTGAGGAATATTTTGTACCACCCTCCTACATTCTTCCTCAAGGGTTTCAAACCATCTCTCATGTACATCAGTATTTCCCAACGGACCTATGACGTAGGTCCGGGTGTAAGGGTGCAGGATGTAAGCCGTGGGTGCAGGGTGTAAAGTGTGGGTGCAGGATGTAAAGTGTGGGTGCAGGGTGTAAGCCGTGGGTGCAGGATGTAAAGTGTGGGTGCAGGGTGTAAACTGTGGGTGCAGGATGTAAACTGTGGGTGCAGGGTGTAAACTGTGGGTGCAGGATGTAAGCCGTGGGTGCAGGGTGTAAACTGTGGGTGCAGGATGTAAAGCGTGGGTTCGGGGTGTAAACTGTGGGTGCAGGATGTAAACTGTGGGTTCAGGGTGTAAACTGTGGGTGCAGGGTGTAAACTGTGGGTGCAGGATGTAAGCCGTGGGTGCAGGGTGTAAACTGTGGGTGCAGGATGTAAAGTGTGGGTTCGGGGTGTAAACTGTGGGTGCAGGGTGTAAACTGTGGGTGCAGGATGTAAAGTGTGGGTTCAGGGTGTAAACTGTGGGTGCAGGGTGTAAACTGTGGGTTGCATCTAACTACCCAGCTAGCATATAATGTTCTAAGAACCATACGTTCATTAGAGCTTGGTGAGAGCGTGGTTGTCCTACGGTTATTTTTGCACACAACCTTCTTACAACTTTCTGGGAACAGCTCAGGATACCCAGCTAACACATTATGTTCCAAGAGCCATGTTTCTTTAGGTGGTACATTTTCGGTACTTCAGCATAATATTTCCTACTAGTTTCCTCATGGTTCTATTTAAAATCATGTTGTCAGAACGTTCTGAGAAACCTTAAGAAACACTGTTCTTCTGTGGGAATTTCAGTACTTCAGCGTAACCTTTTCTGCAGGTTTCATCATGGTTCTGTTGAAAGTCGTGTTCTCAGAACATTAAGAATATTTCCCATTAAAAAAAAAACACAAGAAAACATTCGTAACCTTAAGAAGAGGTTCTAAGAAGGTTCTAAGAATGTTATTTAAAAACATATTCATTCCATCTTCAACGTCAACAAAACTCTTTCTATCCTCTATCTTGTTAAGTGTGTTCAGGTGTGTTACCTGATAAAATAAGGGTTCAATCGAAAATAAAAATAATATAAAACACTTTGTATGAGTTATAAACACATGGCATTCTAGCGCCATCCTGGTGGTGCAGTGGACTAATTCTGTGGATAGAGAACTGAACATTATAGGTTTGAATCTCCCTGACCTTCAAATAACTTGTAATTTGTGTTCTCAGAACGTTGATAAAACCTCCCAGGAAAACTTTCAGAGATCCATAACTAAATGTTCTCAGAACTGCCCTGCGACCTAAAAATTTAAGTTCCCAGAAGAGGTGACATTTTCACTTCTGTTCTCAGAACCTTGAAAAAGCATTCTGTTTTACTGGTCAGGAAACTTATGGCTTTGTTTCCAGAACCAATGGGAAACCAAAATCTTACGTCCCCACAACTTCCAAGGAACCAAATGTGCTAGCTGGGCAATTTGTAAAGGAAACCTTTTGAGACGTACTTGATCGAATCCGTGTTCTGAATGACTAGGCAGCGCTACGGTATGAAATCAAACCTCAAAACCATCATTCATTGGTGTAAATGTCTTCACGTTTACACTTTATGCTAAACTAACTTTCATTAATAACCCATTATATATGCTTTAAATATGTTTATAAATGTTGATATACTATTATAAAATATTATGCATTTTATAAATGTTTACAAATAATTGAATGCTAAATTTATTGACAGCATGATTTATTATTTATAAAGAGGTATAATGTGTAACCCGAATTCACCAGCACCTCACCACGGCCCCAGACATAAACACCAGGCCATGTGTGTGTAATGTCATATCAATACAAAAGGCTAATTTAGCCCAATAGCTATTCATATTTCAACATCATTTAATTCCCCCACGTTAGAAGCTCAGATTTTTAAAATTTTATTTAACCTTTATATTAACTAGGGAAGACAATTTAAGAACAAATTCTTATTTACAATGACGGCCTACCCCCCCCCGGTCAAATCAAAACAATGCTGGGCCAATTGTGCACCGCCCCAATGGGACTCCCAATCACTGCCGGATGTGATACAGCCAACCAGGGTGTCTGTACTGGCGCTTCTTGCACTGGGATACAGAACCTTAGGCATCGACATCTTTCCTCTTTGTCAGTTGTGACACGGCCTCCTCCTCGTCGCATTGGGGACGAAGTATTGTCTGAGTAGACCATCAATAGATCTGGCCTTCAGTGGCATATCTGTTTTGAGTGTGAATTTCCTTTCCTTTGGAGCCCAAACCATATCAGGTTGAAAAGCAACAGACAGTATAGTATAGCGTGGGTTGGGTTGAGTACAATAGGCCATAATACTGTGGACTCGTCATTGTTATTGTTCACACAAAGGCAATATCATACAATCAACAAACTGGCAAATAAATTATATTTCAAGAATGATAGAAGAGGAAGAATGGGATTATTGTTTTGTTTTGTAAGTCTATCCTGACGGACATTAGCTGTCATAATAGCATTGTGTTATCAGCATGTGTTCGGCATTCAAGTCGATGTTATAGCATGAATGATATTACAATATCTCACAAATTACCGTTTCAGGCATATAGCCAATAATATGCTGCGGTCGCCTTTCTAGCTGTCACAGTGTAACCAGGCTTGTGAAAGGAAGAAAGGGCGTCCGCCTTTTGCCCACGAGCTGAAGGTTTTATAGCGGATACCAATCACCTTCACTGATGACAATAGAGGATGTAAGGGGAGCCAGGGTATTCCTCTGAACAGGGTAATTCACGCCTGACACGTTTGGTCTCTCTCTCCTTCTCCCCGTCTCTCTCCCCCCCCCTCTCTCTCTCTCCCTCTGACACACGGTACAGGTCAGCAGCACATTACCAGTGGCCAGACCATGCAATGGAATGTCACGCTAGTACATTGGGCTTCAACCTTGAATCTCTCCTGTCATCAGTATGTCTCCCTCTATTTAATACATTTCACCGTCTCTCTGTCTCTCTCTCTCTGTCTCTCCCTCTCTCTCTCTCTCTCTGTATCTCCCTCTCCCCCTCTCCCCCTCTCTGTCTCTCCCTCTCTGTCTCTCTCTCTCTCTCTCTCTCTCTCTCTCTCTCTCTCTCTCTCTCTCTCTCCCTCTCTCTATCTCTCCCTCTCTCTCTCTCTCTCTGTCTCTCCCTCTCTCTGTCTCTGTCTCTCTCTGTCTCTCCCTCTCTCTCTCTCTCTCTGTATCTCCCTCCCTCTCTGTCTCTCCCTCTCTGTCTCTGTCTCTCCCTCTCTCTCTCTCTCTCTCTCTCTCTCTCTCTCTCTCTCTGTCTCTCCCTCTCTCTGTCTCTCCCTCTCTGTCTCTCTCTCTTTCTCTCTCTCTCTCTCTCTCTCTCTCTCTCTCTCTCTCTCTCTCTGTCTCTGTCTCTCCCTCTCTGTGTCTCTCTCTCTGTGTCTCTCTCTCTGTCGCTCCCTCTCTCTGTCGCTCCCTCTCTCTGTCGCTCCCTCTCTCTGTCGCTCCCTTTCTCTGTCTCTCCCTCTCTCTGTCCCTCTCTCAGTGTCTCTTTCTCCTCCCCACTTTCTCTCTCTCTTCTGACCCCACAGACATATATACACTATTTTGCTCCCTGGCTCATGTGAACTATATCAGCCAAACCACCAGAGGATTTGAATTGAGTTAGATTGTTGCAAAGGAACATAATATATATTTTTAAAGGGACAGTGCAATGCGTCCTGTATTTTCAGACACCGACCACAGAAAATAATGCTCCTCATGCAAAGATAAAACGTCCCCCCTCCCACCCTGTCTCCTTTTCGAGCTAAGTAGAGACGTTGGTTCTCATTGTTCCAGTGGTATCTATCACCTCTGTTTCTGCTGTCTGTTTTCCCATGGTGATGGTGGAACAGTTGACCAGAAGACCTGGGTTATCTCTGCTTCTGCACATCATCATTGGTTATCACCAACCATTCTGCCCAGCTGATGTGATACTGTTGCTAATTATAATGCTGAAGACTGTACATGGTAATGTCAGACTCACCGTAGTAACAAAAAAAAAACCCGCTAAACAAATGAGTGGAGTGACTTGACAACCTTTTATAGGAGACTGTAAACTGACACTTTTGATATATATATATATGATAGTAATCCTGTGTTATATTAAAATGATTATCATTTTTATACAGACCAATCAAAATCAACATATCGCTAATGCTAATGCTAATTAGAATGCTCATTCGAAATGAAATATTTTTTGGGAAAATCAATCACACACTGTTGAAACAATTGGGATATAACAATTAATTTAAACATCATCAACATGTCATCATCATAATGTTCTCAGCTGCTTGTGGACCTAGCGGGGCGGCAGCGTAGCCTAGTGGTTAGAGCGTTGGACTAGTAACCGGAAGGTTGCGAGTTCAAACCCCCGAGCTGACAAGGTGCAAATCTGTCGTTCTGCCCCTGAACAGGCAGTTAACCCACTGTTCCCAGGCCGTCATTGAAAATAAGAATGTGTTCTTAACTGACTTGCCTGGTTAAATAAAGGCCCATATCGAGAGAAGCACAAGAATCAACTCTCTAGAGGTCACCAACCAGTCGAGAAAAAACAAATATAGAAAAAAAAACCTGACTAGAGAGAGAGACTGTGAATGAATACAGCAAATAGAGTTTAAGTTTTTACTCTGTCAACACTTTTATAAACCATAAAAGTTTAAATTCCTATTTCCACTCAGCGCTACAACCAGCACTGCAGCTGTAATGAATGAGGAGGATGTAGTGTATCTATAGGCTTGTGTTGTTGTTATTATTAGTGGCTTGGGTCTTTTTTTAATATCGAGGAATATTTCACTTTCTCAGTTCATAGGAGTAACAACATTAATTTGTACATCAGGCAGAAATAATGTGGTGAGATTCGAGTTTCGCCATCAGCCTGGAAGACGGTGTCCCTTTTTGGTCAGTGTCAGTGGAGGAAAAGGAGAACGGATGGATGTTGAGAGACGGACCCTCAGTCTGCTGCTCTCTCCCTCTGCTGAGACTGACCCTCAGTCTGCTGCTCTCTCGTTCTGCTGAGACGGACCCTCAGTCTGCTGCTCTCTCGTTCTGCTGAGACGGACCCTCAGTCTGCTGCTCTCTCCCTCTGCTGAGACTGACCCTCAGTCTGCTGCTCTCTCCCTCTGCTGAGACTGACCCTCAGTCTGCTGCTCTCTCCCTCTGCTGAGACTGACCCTCAGTCTGCTGCTCTCTCCTCTGCTGAGACTGACCCTCAGTCTGCTGCTCTCTCCCTCAACTGAGACTGACCCTCAGTCTGCTGCTCTCTCCCTCTGCTGAGACTGACCCTCAGTCTGCTGCTCTCTCCCTCTGCTGAGACTGACCCTCAGTGTGCTGCTCTCCCTCTGCTGAGACTGACCCTCAGTCTGCTGCTCTCTCCCTCTGCTGAGACTGACCCTCCGTCTGCTGCTCTCTCCCTCTGCTGAGACTGACCCTCAGTCTGCTGCTCTCTCCCCTCTGCTGAGACTGACCCTCAGTCTGCTGCTCTCCCTCTGCTGAGACTGACCCTCAGTCTGCTGCTCTCTCCCTCTGCTGAGACTGACCCTCAGTCTGCTGCTCTCTCCCTCTGCTGAGACTGACCCTCAGTCTGCTGCTCTCTCCCTCTGCTGAGACTGACCCTCAGTCTGCTGCTCTCCCTCTGCTGAGACTGACCCTCAGTCTGCTGCTCTCTCCCTCTGCTGAGACTGACCCTCAGTCTGCTGCTCTCTCCCTCTGCTGAGACTGACCCTCAGTCTGCTGCTCTCTCCTCTGCTGAGACTGACCTCAGTCTGCTGCTCTCCCTCTGCTGAGACTGACCCTCAGTCTGCTGCTCTCTCCCTCTGCTGAGACTGACCCTCAGTCTGCTGCTCTCTCCTCTGCTGAGACTGACCCTCAGTCTGCTGCTCTCCCTCTGCTGAGACTGACCCTCAGTCTGCTGCTCTCTCCCCTCTGCTGAGACTGACCCTCAGTCTGCTGCTCTCTCCCTCAACTGAGACTGACCTCAGTCTGCTGCTCTCTCCTCTGCTGAGACTGACCCTCAGTCTGCTCTCTCCTCTGCTGAGACTGACCCTCAGTGTGCTGCTCTCTCCTCTGCTGAGACTGACCCTCAGTCTGCTGCTCTCTCCCTCTGCTGAGACTGACCCTCCGTCTGCTGCTCTCCCTCTGCTGAGACTGACCCTCAGTCTGCTGCTCTCTCCTCTGCTGAGACTGACCCTCAGTCTGCTGCTCTCTCCCTCTGCTGAGACTGACCCTCAGTCTGCTGCTCTCTCCTCTGCTGAGACTGACCCTCAGTCTGCTGCTCTCTCCCTCTGCTGAGACTGACCCTCAGTCTGCTGCTCTCTCCCTCTGCTGAGACTGACCCTCAGTCTGCTGCTCTCTCCCTCTGCTGAGACTGACCCTCAGTCTGCTGCTCTCCCTCTGCTGAAACTGACCCTCAGTCTGCTGCTCTCTCCCTCTGCTGAGACTGACCCCTCAGTCTGCTGCTCTCTCCTCCGCTGAGACTGACCTCAGCCTGCTGCTCTCTCCCTCTGCTGAGACTGACCCTCAGTCTGCTGCTCTCTCCTCTGCTGAGACTGACCCTCAGTCTGCTGCTCTCTCGCTCTGCTGAGACTGACCCTCAGTCTGCTGCTCTCTCCCTCTGCTGAGACTGACCCTCAGTCTGCTGCTCTCTCCTCTGCTGAGACTGACCCTCAGTCTGCTGCTCTCTCCCTCTGCTGAGACTGACCCTCAGTCTGCTGCTCTCTCCCTCTGCTGAGACTGACCTCAGTCTGCTGTTCTCTCCCTTTGCTGAGACTGACCCTCAGTCTGCTGCTCTCTCCCTCTGCTGAGACTGACCCTCAGTCTGCTGCTCTCTCCCTCTGCTGAGACTGACCTCAGTCTGCTGCTCTCTCCTCTGCTGAGACTGACCCTCAGTCTGCTGCTCTCTCCCTTTGCTGAGACTGACCCTCAGTCTGCTGCTCTCTCCCTCTGCTGAGACTAACCCTCAGTCTGCTGCTCTCTCCCTCTGCTGAGACTGACCCTCAGTCTGCTGCTCTCTCCCTCTGCTGAGACTGACCCTCAGTCTGCTGCTCTCTCCCTCTGCTGAGACTGACCATCAGTCTGCTGCTCTCTCCCTCTGCTGAGACTGACCATCAGATGCAGGCACCATCAGCACAGTAAAATACAATTAAAAAGCAAATTATTTAATGTATGCTGACTCAGCTGTACCTCAGAAGTAATACAACAACGGATCTATTACCGGTGTGATCATATAGTCTACCTCAAATGTTGAAATAATCATTTAAAGAACCACAATGCATTGGTAGTGCAATTCAAGCAAAGCCAATATGCGGTGATAATGTATTAGGCCTATAGCTTTCTGCACAAACCTCATTGCTACGGAACAGTTTTAAATTGGTTAAAACCCTCTTGGTTAATCTTTGGTGTGGAAAGTGCAAATCAATCTCAGAACAACAGCAAAGAACCTTGTGAAGATGCTGTAGGAAACAGGTACAAAAGCATCTATATCCACAGTAAAACGAGTCCTTAATCGACCTAACCTGAAAGGCCACTCAGCAAGGAAGAAGCCACTGCTCCAAAACCTCCATCAAAAGCCAGACTACGGTTTGCACATGGGAACAAAGATCATACTTTTGGAGAGATGTCCTCTGGTCTGATGAAACAAATGCAACTGTTTGGCCATAATGACCATCATTATGTTTGGAGGAAAAAGGGTGAGGATTGAAAGCTGAAGAACACCATCCCGACTGTGAAGCACGGGGTGGCAGCATCATGTTGTGGGGTGCTTTGCTGCAGGACAATGACCCAAAGCATACTTCCAAAGTTGTGGCAAAATGGCTTAAGTACAACAAAGTCAAGGTATTGGAGTGGCCTTCACAAGCCCTGACCTCACTCCTATAGAAAATGTGTGTGCAGAACTGAAAAAGCCTGTGCGAGTAAGGAGGCCTACAAACCTGACTCAGTTACACCAGCTCTGTCAGGAGGAATGGGCCAAAAATTCACCTAACTTATTGTGGGAAGCTTGTGGAAGGCTACCCGAAATGTTTGACCCAAGTTAATCAATTTAAAGGCAATGCGACCAAATACTAATTGAGTGTATGTTAACTTCTGACCCACTGGGAAAGTGATGAAAGAAATAAAAGCTGAAACAAATTATTATCTCTACTATTATTCTGACATTTCACATTCTTATTAAAATAAAGTGGCGATCCTAAGTGGAATTTTACTAGAGTAAATGTCAGGAATTGTGAAAAAACTTTAAATGTACATGGCTAAGGTGTATGTAAACTTCTTCCTTCAAATGTATTTTTATGCCAGTGGGCCTTTCTACGTATTTTTTTTCTCTCACAAAATTATAATTATTTGGCTAGTAATGGGGGCCTGGAGGAAAGAAAGGGGCCAGTGTGGTGGCTTGGAGGTGGGAAAGGGGCCTGTCTGGTGGCCTGGAGGTGGGAAAGGGGCCTGTCTGGTGGCCTGGAGGTGGGAAAGGGGCCTGTCTGGTGGCCTGGTGGAAAGAAAAGGGGCCAGTCTGGTGGCCTGGAGGAAAGAAAGGGGCCAGTCTGGGGGCCTGGAGGTGAGAAAGGGGCCTGTCTGGTGGCCTGGTGGAAAGGAAGGGGCCAGTCTGGTGGCCTGCAGGAAAGAAAAGGGCCAGTCTGGGGGCCTGGAGGTGAGAAAGGGGCCAGTCTGGTGGCCTGGAGGAAAGAGGGGGCCTGTCTGTTGGCCTGGAGGTGAGAAAGGGGCCTGTCTGGGGGCCTGGAGGTGAGAAAGGGGCCAGTGTGGGGGCCTGGAGGTGGGAAAGGGGCCAGTCTGGTGGCCTGGTGGAAAGAAAGGCCAGTCTGGGGGCCTGGTGGAAAGAAAAGGGCCAGTCTGGTGGCCTGGAGGAAAGAGGGGCCTGTCTGTTGGCCTGGAGGTGAGAAAGGGGCCTGTCTGGGGGCCTGGAGGTGAGAAAGGGCCAGTGTGGGAGCCTGGAGGTGGGAAAGGGGGCCAGTCTGGTGGCCTGGTGGAAAGAAAGGGCCAGTCTGGGGGCCTGGAGGTGAGAAAGGGGCCAGTCTGGGGCCTGGAGGTGAGAAAGGGGCCTGTGTGGGGGCCTGAGGTGAGAAAGGGGCCTGTGTGGGGGCCTGGAAGTGGGAAAGGGCCAGTCTGGTGGCCTGGAGGAAAGAAAAGGGCCAGTGTGGTGGCCCGGAGGTGAGAAAGGGGACGGTCTGGTGGCCTGGAGGAAAGAAAGGGGCCTGTGTGGGGCCTGGAGGTGAGAAAGGGGCCAGTCTGGGGGCCTGGAGGTGAGAAAGGGGCCTGTATGGGGGCCTGAGGTGAGAAAGGGGCCTGTGTGGGGGCCTGGAGGTGAGAAACGGGCCAGTCTGGGGGCCTGTAGGAAAGAAAGGGGCCAGTCTGGGGGCCTGGAGGAAAGAAAGGGGCCAGTCTGGGGGCCTGGAGGAAAGAAAGGGGCCAGTCTGGGGCCTGGTGGAAAGAAAGGGGCCAGTCTGGGGCCTGGAGGAAAGAAAGGGGCCAGTCTGGGGGCCTGGTGGAAAGAAAAGGGCCAGTCTGGTGGCCTGGTGGAAAGAAAGGGGCCAGTCTGGGGGCCTGGAGGAAAGAAAGGGGCCAGTCTGGGGGCCTGGTGGAATGAAAAGGGCCAGTCTGGGGTCCTGGAGGAAAGAAAAGGGCTAGTCTGGTGGCCTGGTGGAAAGAAAGGGGCCAGTCTGGGGCCTGGTGGAAAGAAAAGGGCCAGTCTGGTGGACTGGAGGAAAGAAAAGGGCCAGTCTTGGGCCTGGAGGAAAGAAAAGGCCAGTCTGGGGGCCTGGAGGAAAGAAAGGGGCCAGTCTGGGGGCCTGGTGGAAAGAAAAGGGCCAGTCTGGTGGCCTGGAGGAAAGAAAAGGGCCAGTGTGGGGGCCTGGAGGTGAGAAAGGGGCCAGTGTGGGGGCCTGGAGGTGAGAAAGGGGCCAGTCTGGGGGCCTGGAGGTGAGAAAGGGGCCAGTCTGGGGGCCTGGAGGAAAGAAAAGGGCCAGTCTGGGGGCCTGGTGGAAAGAAAAGGGCCAGCCTGAGGGCCTGGAGGAAAGAAAAGGGCCAGTCTGATGGCCTGGAGGAAAGAAAAGGGCCAGTGTGGGGGCCTGGAGGTGAGAAAGGGGCCAGTGTGGGGGCCTGGAGGTGAGAAAGGGGCCAGTGTGGGGGCCTGGAGGTGAGAAAGGGGCCAGTCTGGGGGCCTGGAGGAAAGAAAAGGGCCAGTCTGGGGGCCTGGTGGAAAGAAAAGGGCCAGTCTGGGGGCCTGGAGGTGAGAAAGGGGCCAGTGTGGGGGCCTGGAGGTGAGAAAGGGGCCAGTCTGGGGGCCTGGTGGAAAGAAAGGGGACGGTATGGGGGCCTCCGATGTATTGTAAATGCCAGAGCATATTTCTGGTCCCAGTCCGCCCCTGGTCTGGTCAACACTCTTAGTCGAAGAAACTATCCCAACGAAACGTGTCTAGAACATTAATATGATATACTCTGAGTTCATAGTAACCAGCTTCTAAGTATGTTCTGTTTGACATTGAGGGAAAAACAATGCAAAATGTGTTTTTTCTGAAAACACAGATAAAATTAACAAACAAAAATTGGACACTCAAACACTAGGGAACGTTAATTAACAGGTAACATTACAAAGACGTTCTCTATCTCTACAATTCCTGGGAAGGCCCAAGACCTCTATCCATGTCCTTGGCCTGTCATGCTACACAATTAGCCTGTTGCTAACATTAACCAAATGGATAACTGAACTGATATCGGCAAGCATAACATACTAAGTATTATTATTATTAAGAATACAACACTTACAGCAAAATAGAGAACTTAACACACCCTTTATAAACACGACTTTGACAAGTCAATATAGTCTATGAGTAATTACACAAATATTTGGTATAGGATCTATGACAACTTTAGCCTGCTACCAGTAGGATCAGGTTCTAGCCCCTCTAGCTACGTCTCACACCTTCCCCTTCATTATAGTCCACTGCTCCATCCCAGACAGAGAGTTAAAATCAGCTTGACTTACCTTCCACAACAAACACACGCATGTTTTGTAAATGGACCGCTTGGAGCCACACGAGGCCTTGCACGCAAGGTGGTGAATCTGAGACTCTGAGAGAGAGAGAAGTGACAGAATGAGTCAGCCTTTCCTTCTTTATCAACAGAATCTTTCATAAGAAGACAACAATGGCGATCCCCACACGCTGTTTGTTTCGGCCCCTCCTTCCTCTCTATGTCTCAACCAACTGCCTGGACAAAGGTCTGCGCTAGTTTTACTAGAAAGACAGGCCATTCACTGCCTAACACCAAATAGTCAACTTTTGGGCCGACTGGGTTTCCCTCCACTGGGGGGAAAACTGAGATGGGGGCAACAGAGAGTGGCTTTAGAATACCAGGTTGAAAAAAGGAAAGGCTTTATCATGAATGAGAGTCTATGTGCTTTGTGTTTTTAAATGAGTCGCTAACAGAGCTGTCTGTCTGTTGCCACTGCAGCGCTACTACTGTGCTGTTGTGTTCTGGGGCAGGTGGGGGGTTTAAGTAGGTTCAGTACTATTTAACATCAATGGATGTCACTTGAAAATATCAGGTTACTTAGAGAGTTTAAGAAAAAGCTAAAAAAGAAAAAAAAAAAGAATCTAGTTTGTATCAACAGGATTTATTTTGCTGATAATCTGGTTGAGATGTATTAACAGGTTGGCCTGTGTTTGTTTCTGTCGATTCTAAATCATAATTTAAATAACGTACATTTTCAATAATGTTACGAATGAATACAAAACGACTTAAATTCCTGATCTTGATATTCAACTATACACTTAAATTGACATATTATGGACATCAATTAACATCCCGATGTCGATACGCTTATTTGATGAAAATAACTATTGCACAACACGGACCAACATTTAATGGTCAAAAAATATCAAAGTCCGGATCCCGGACGAGTCCCCTAAAATAAGGCTAGTCTGACTTTTATTTTATTTTTTAAAGCTGCTTGAAATAATAACTAAGATGTTGTATTGTCACATACACTTGATAGGTGTAGAGTAATGTGTTGTGTTACAGGGTCAGTCGTAGTAGTATGATAGGTGTTGTTGTACAGGGTCATAGTAGTATGATAGGTGTTGTTTTACAGGGTCAGTCATAGTAGTATGATAGGTGTTGTTTTACAGGGTCAGTAATAGTAGTATGATAGGTGTTGTTTTACAGGGTCAGTCATAGTAGTATGATAGGTGTTGTTTTACAGGGTCAGTCATAGTAGTATGATAGGTGTTGTTTTACAGGGTCAGTCATAGTAGTATGATAGGTGTTGTTTACAGGGTCAGTCAGTAGTATGATAGGTGTTGTTTTTACAGGGTCAGTCATAGTAATTTGATAGGTGTTGTTTACAGGGTCAGTCATAGTAGTATGATAGGTGTTGTTTTACAGGGTCAGTCATAGTAGTGTGATAGGTGTTGTTTTACAGGGTCAGTCATAGTAGTGTGATAGGTGTTGTTTTACAGGGTCAGTCATAGTAGTATGATAGGTGTAGTTTTACAGGGTCAGTCATAGTAGTATGATAGGTGTTGTTTTACAAGGTCAGTCATAGTAGTATGATAGGTGTTGTTTTACAGGGTCAGTCATAGTAGTATGATAGGTGTTGTTTTACAGGGTCAGTCATAGTAGTATGATAGGTGTTGTTTTACAGGGTCAGTCATAGTAGTATGATAGGTGTTGTTTTACAGGGTCAGTCATAGTAGTATGATAGGTGTTGTTTTACAGGGTCAGTCATAGTAGTATGATAGGTGCTGTTTTACAGGGTCAGTCATAGTAGTGTGATAGGTGTTGTTTTACAGGGTCAGTCATAGTAGTATGATAGGTGTTGTTTTACAGGGTCAGTCATAGTAGTATGATAGGTGTTGTTTTACAGGGTCAGTCATAGTAGTATGATAGGTGTTGTTTTACAGGGTCAGTCATAGTAGTATGATAGGTGTTGTTTTACAGGGTCAGTCATAGTAGTGTGATAGGTGTTGTTTTACAGGGTCAGTCATAGTAGTATGATAGGTGTTGTTTTACAGGGTCAGTCATAGTAGTATGATAGGTGTTGTTTTACAGGGTCAGTCATAGTAGTATGATAGGTGTTGTTTTACAGGGTCAGTCATAGTAGTATGATAGGTGTTGTTATACAGGGTCAGTCATAGTAGTTTAATAGGTGCAGTGTAATGTGATGTTTGACAGGGTCAGTCATTGCAGTACGACACCCTTGGAGAAAAGTAGGGTTAATTGACTTGCTCAAGGGCAAAACGATTGATTTTTCACCTTTGGTATTCGAACCAGCAACCTTTCAGTTGCTGGACCAATGCTCTAACCGCTTCCTGCAGTATTCCACAAAAAAATCGGTCTTTGTGGTCATTCTCTCCCTCTTATTTTTAGACAACACAGTCATATTCTGGAGTGAAGCATGTTGGTTGCTGATCACTAAATAAGTCCCTTATAAACCCTAAAGGTTGCTTCACATGTAAAACAGTTTGTACATAAACTACAGTATATTATGATTACTTTTCGGCAAGGGTTTTTTCGGGCTGTTCGTGCACACGACATTTTCTCCAGGCAATCCGAAGTTGGTAGCCGTCTATTGGTTCTAAAATTAAATCTTTGTTGTCATTCAAGAGATACATTATTTTCATGCAAAAAAAAAAAACTTGATAAATACTGCACCAAACATCTTAGTTAGATGCAAAATTGTCTAAGATCTCTGCTTTTTTTATTTTATTTTTTACAAATTTCAAATCAAATCAAATTGTCACACGTTCCTAATACAACAGGTGTAGGTGGTAGACCTTCCAGTGAAATGCTTAATTACAAGCCCATAACGAACAATGCAGTTTTAAGAAAAATAAGAGTAAAGAAAATATATTCTAAATTAGCTAAAGTAAAACAATTTAAATAGTAACAATAACAAGGCTATTTAAAGGAGGTACCGGTACGGAGTCAATGTGCGGGGGTACCGTTTAGTTGAGGTATTTGAGGCGTATGTACATGCAGGTAGTGATAAGTGACTATTCATAGATAATACACAGCAAGTAGCAGCAGTGCAAAAAAGGGGGGCGGGGTTCATGCAAAATAGTCCAGTATTTAACAAAGTATTGAGATAAACTTTTGTTATTGACCAAATACTTATTTTCCACCATAATTTGCAAATAAATTCATTCAAAATCCTACAATGTGATTTTCTGGATCGTTTTTTTGTCATAGTTGAAGTGTAGCTATGATGGACATTACAGGCCTCTCTCATCTTTTTAAGTGGGAGAACTTGCACAATTAGTGGCTGACTAAATACTTTTTTTGCCCCACTGTAGAACTGAGGTAATTTAAATTTCCCTGCATTAAAGTCCCAGGCCTCTAGGAGCGCCGCCTCTGAATGAGCATTTTACACAGCTCGTTGAGTGTGGTCTTAGTGCCAGCAAAGGGTTTGTGGTGGTAAAACGACAGCTACGAAAAATATAGAAAACTCTCTTGGTAAATAGTGTGGTCTACAGCTTATCATGATATACTCTACTTCAGGTGAGCAAAAGCTCTACAGCTTATGATGAGTATCAAAACAAAACCTCCAGACTTCCTTAATAGTAGATTTAGCGCACCAACTGTTATTGACAAATAGACACAGACCAGTGTCTTACCAGAGGCAACTGTTCTGTCTTACCGATGCACGGAAAAACACAGCCAACTGTTTATTATCTATGTCGTCGTTCAGCCACGACTCGACAATCCCGTTGGTGGGATAGTCTTGAACAGACCTCATCCAGTTTATTCTCCAGTGATAGCAGGTCGGCCAATAGGACGGACGGACCCACTAGCCGACG
>NW_026280813.1:0-6053 GCF_023373465.1 Oncorhynchus keta | reverse complement strand
GAGGCCTTTGAGAACTTGTTGACCTGTGTGATCTGGAGGCCCTTTGTGGCAGCATGAGATTAATCAATCACTCAATGTACCTTTGCCAAACACACCAATAATAAAAATAAAACCTGCAAGTAGAGCATGCTGGGGCAAAAAAGAAGTGAATTTGTTATCATATTTTTTTCAAAGAGTTGGTGTGACTTATCAGTTGGTGTAACTTATCAAAAAAATATGCCAGTACCACATAAACATTATAAGTAATAAGGACTTTTCATTGACTTTGAGTTCAACTTACTAGAAGTAGCTCAAAGCTCATCACTAAGATAAGGACCCTGGGACTAAACACCTCCCTCTGCAACTGGATCCTGGACTTCCTGACGGAGCCGCCCCCAGGTGGTGAGAGGGTAGGAGTAACTAACACATCCGATCACGCTGATCCTCAACACGGGGCGCCCTCAGTCCCCTCCCCTGTACTCCATGTTCACTCGGCGACTGCATGGCCAGGCAACGACTCCAACACATTTATTAAGCTTGCCCCCTTCTTTTATGCTGCTGCAACTCTCTGTTTATTATCTATACATAGTCACTTTATCTCTACCTACAAGCACATATTACATCAATTACCTCGACTAACCTGTTACCCCGCACACTTATCTATTTTTTACTTAACACTTACTTTTCTTAAAACTGCATTGTTGGATATAGGGCTTGTAAGGCAAGCCTTTCACTGCAATGCTTTCCTCCTGTTGTATTCAGCACATTAGACACATACCATTTGATTTTGATTTTTGATTTGGGTATTTGAGCAAAAGCGCGTAAAAAGTGTATTCTGTAGTAAACTGTAGTATAATGTAGAATAATACTACTCTGCACTGTAGTATCTCAAACCCGAGATGGTGCATAGCAGTTCAGACGTCTTTTGTCCTCGTCTTGTCGTGTCCTGTATATATATATATATTTACAACTTTTTTCACATACATTTTATTTTTATTTTCCATCAACTCATCTTCAAAACACTCTCCTGCAACCCGCCTCACCAATTTATATTTATAAATAAGTATTATTTACCTCAAATCTGCAATCCTCCAAGAAGCTAGCCAGAAGCTAGCCAGAAACTCCAAGAAGCTAGCCAGAAACTAACCAGAAGCTAGCCAGGAGCTAGCTAGAAGCTAATCAGAAGCTAGTTCAGAAGCTAGTTAGCTTCTTTACTGGCAAATCGTTAGTATTCAGCTAACCACGGTTTGTGGTCATCAGCTATCCTTTAGCTCGAAAATCTATCGCCAGTTTTTGTACGGCGCAGCTCGGAACGGAACATACCGACCAATTTTTCTCTCCATGTCCTTGGATTTCAACTGCTCTCTGGACATTCATTCCCGATCTCACAGCTGGCTAGCTGCTATCCGTGTGTCTATCTGCTTCGTCGATTCCGGAGCAAACATCAATTACTCCGGAGCTAGCCAGCTCCGTCAATCACTCCTGAGCTCCGTCAATCACTCCTGGGCTGCAGTCACCTATCCGGACCCGCTTTTACCGCCTACGCGGAGCCCCACCGGGCCTTCACAACTGGACTGCCGACGTTATCTACCCGAAGGAGATCCGGCTGGCTCCTCCGTCGCGACGTTACCTGAACGCCCATCTGCGGCCTGCTAACCGTTAGCTGTCTTACCGGCTGCTCTCAGAATAGACAATCAGACAATTTATTTATTTTTATTATTATTATGTTTCTTCTTGGGCCTCTATAACTATATCTATTGTTTTTAATTTTATTTTTGTTGTTGTGTGATTTGGACTAATCCCTCTACCACACGGAACCCCACTAATCTACTGACGGAACGCAAGAGGTGGCTAATAACAGACCTCCATCCTATGCTAGCTTGCTACCGATGTCCTGGCTAGCTGTCTAAATCGCCGTGACCCCCAAACCAACCACTCCACTCACTGGGCTCTTTTGATCACTCGACAAAGGATGCCTCTCCTTAATGTCAATATGTCTTGTCCATTGCTGTTCTGGTTAGTGTTTATTGGCTTATTTCACTGTAGCGCCTCTAGTCCTGCTCACTATACCTTATCCAATTTATTAGTTCCACCACCCACACATGCAATGACATCTCCTGGTTTCAATGATGTTTCTAGAGACAATATCTCTCTCTTCATCACTCAATACCTAGGTTTACCTCCACTGTATTACATCCTACCATACCTTGTCTGTACATTATACCTTGATGCTATTTTATCGCCCCCAGAAACCTCCTTTTACTCTCTGTTCCAGACGTTTCTAGACCGACCAATTCTTATTGCTTTTAGCCGTACCCTTATTCTTCTCCTCCTATGTTCCTCTGTCAATGTAAGAGGTGAATCCAGGCCCTGCAGTGCCTAGCTCCACTCCTATTCCCCAGGCGCTCTCTTTTGATGACTTCTGTAACCGTAATAGCCTTGGTTTCATGCATGTTAACATTAGAAGCCTCCTTCCTAAGTTTGTTCTATTCACTGCTTTTGCACACTCTGCCAACCCGGGATGTTCTAGCTGTGTCTGAATCCTGGCTTAGGATTACAACATTTTCAGACAAGATAGAACTGCCAAAGGGCGGTGTTGCAATCTACTGCAAAGATAGCCTGCAGAGTTCTGTCCTACTATCCAGGTCTGTGCAAACAATTTGAACTTCTACTTTTAAAATCACCTTTTTCTAAAAACAAGTCTCTCACCGTTGCCGCCTGCTACCAGATACCCTCTGCCCCCAGCTATGCTCCTGGACACCATATGTGAACTGATTGCCCCCATCTATCTTCAGGCTCGTGCAGCGCTGGGCGACCTAAACTGGAACATGTAACACCCCAGCCATCCTACAATCTAAACTTGATGCCCTCAATCTCACTCAAATTATCAATGAACCTACCAGGTACCCCCCAAAGCCTTAAACACGGGCACCCTCATAGATATCATCCTAACCAACTTCCCCTCTAAATACACCTCTGCTGTCTTCAACCAAGATCTCAGCGATCACTGCCTCATTGCCTGCATCCGTAATGGGTCAGCGGTCAAACGACTCCACTCATCACTGTAAAACGCTCCCTGAAACACTTCAGCGAGCAGGCCTTTCTAATCGACCTGGCCGGGGTATCCTGGAAGGATATTGATCTCATCCCGTCAGTAGAGGATGCCTGGATATTTTTTTTAAATGCCTTCCTAACCATCTTAAATAAACATGCCCCATTCAAGAAATTTAGAACCAGGAACAGATATAGCCCTTGGTTCTCCCCAGACCTGACTGCCCTTAACCAACACAAAAACATCCTATGGCGTTCTGCATTAGCATCGAACAGCCCCCGTGATATGCAGCTGTTCAGGGAAGCTAGAAACCGTTATACACAGGCAGTTAGAAAAGCCAAGGCTAGCTTTTTCAAGCAGAAATTTGCTTCCTGCAACACTAACTCAAAAAAGTTCTGGGACACTGTAAAGTCCATGGAGAATAAGAACACCTCCTCCCAGCTGCCCACTGCACTGAAGATAGGAAACACTGTCACCACTGATAAATCCACCATAATTGAGAATTTCAATAAGCATTTTTCTACGGCTGGCCATGCTTTCCACCTGGCTACTCCTACCCCGGTCAACAGCACTGCACCCCCAACAGCAACTCGCCCAAGCCTTCCCCATTTCTCCTTCTCCCAAATCCATTCAGCTGATGTTCTGAAAGAGCTGAAAAATCTGGACCCCTACAAATCAGCCGGGCTAGACAATCTGGACCCTTTCTTTCTAAAATTATCTGCCGAAATTGTTGCCACCCCTATTACTAGCCTGTTCAACCTCTCTTTCGTGTCGTCTGAGATTCCCAAAGATTGGAAAGCAGCTGCGGTCATCCCCCTCTTCAAAGGGGGGGACACTCTTGACCCAAACTGCTACAGACCTATATCTATCCTACCATGCCTTTCTAAGGTCTTCGAAAGCCAAGTCAACAAACAGATTACCGACCATTTCGAATCTCACCATACCTTCTCTGCTATGCAATCTGGTTTCAGAGCTGGTCATGGGTGCACCTCAGCCACGCTCAAGGTCCTAAACGATATCTTAACCGCCATCGATAAGAAACATTACTGTGCAGCCGTATTCATTGATCTGGCCAAGGCTTTCGACTCTGTCAACCACCACATCCTCATCGGCAGACTCGACAGCCTTGGTTTCTCAAATGATTGCCTCGCCTGGTTCACCAACTACTTCTCTGATAGAGTTCAGTGTGTCAAATCGGAGGGTCTGCTGTCCGGACCTCTGGCAGTCTCTATGGGGGTGCCACAGGGTTCAATTCTTGGACCGACTCTCTTCTCTGTATACATCAATGAGGTCGCTCTTGCTGCTGGTGAGTCCCTGATCCACCTCTACGCAGACGACACCATTCTGTATACTTCCGGCCCTTCTTTGGACACTGTGTTAACAACCCTCCAGGCAAGCTTCAATGCCATACAACTCTCCTTCCGTGGCCTCCAATTGCTCTTAAATACAAGTAAAACTAAATGCATGCTCTTCAACCGATCGCTACCTGCACCTACCCGCCTGTCCAACATCACTACTCTGGACGGCTCTGACTTAGAATACGTGGACAACTACAAATACTTAGGTGTCTGGTTAGACTGTAAACTCTCCTTCCAGACCCATATCAAACATCTCCAATCCAAAGTTAAATCTAGAATTGGCTTCCTATTTCGCAACAAAGCATCCTTCACTCATGCTGCCAAACATACCCTTGTAAAACTGACCATCCTACCAATCCTCGACTTTGGCGATGTCATTTACAAAATAGCCTCCAATACCCTACTCAACAAATTGGATGCAGTCTATCACAGTGCAATCCGTTTTGTCACCAAAGCCCCATATACTACCCACCATTGCGACCTGTACGCTCTCGTTGGCTGGCCCTCGCTTCATACTCGTCGCCAAACCCACTGGCTCCATGTCATCTACAAGACCCTGCTAGGTAAAGTCCCCCTTATCTCAGCTCGCTGGTCACCATAGCATCTCCCACCTGTAGCACACGCTCCAGCAGGTATATCTCTCTAGTCACCCCCAAAACCAATTCTTTCTTTGGCCGCCTCTCCTTCCAGTTCTCTGCTGCCAATGACTGGAACGAACTACAAAAATCTCTGAAACTGGAAACACTTATCTCCCTCACTAGCTTTAAGCACCAACTGTCAGAGCATCTTACAGATTACTGCACCTGTACATAGCCCACCTATAATTTAGCCCAAACAACTACCTCTTTCCCAACTGTATTTAATTAATTAATTTATTTTGCTCCTTTGCACCCCATTATTTTTATTTCTACTTTGCACATTCTTCCATTGCAAAACTACCATTCCAGTGTTTTACTTGCTATATTGTATTTACTTTGCCACCATGGCCTTTTTTGCCTTTACCTCCCTCCCTTCTCACCTAATTTGCTCACATTGTATATAGACTTGTTTATACTGTATTATTGACTGTATGTTTGTTTTACTCCATGTGTAACTCTGTGTCGTTGTATCTGTCGAACTGCTTTGCTTTATCTTGGCCAGGTCGCAATTGTAAATGAGAACTTGTTCTCAACTTGCCTACCTGGTTAAATAAAGGTGAAATAAAAAATAAAATAAAATCTCTTGATCATGTGTGAGTACTTACTATAGAATTGTATAGTATACTGTAGAATACTATACTACATACTGCAGCATCCCTCGATTATGTAGTATTGACTATATCATTTTGTAGTATACTGGAGAATACTATACTACACACTGTAGTATCCTTCGATAATTTGTAGTATATAATTTTTTTGTATATTGTAGAATACTACAGTATTAATGCGCAAAAAAAATGTCCACAAAAACACTGCAGTGTCCACAAAAACACGACAGTTTAAACTATAGTAATAATACAGAAATTTGAATTTGCATGTACCCCACCCACAAACACTAGAGTAGATGGCCACAGTATACCTCAGTAATGTCTGCAAAAACACTACAGTAAATGCTACAGTATACTACAGTCATGTCCACAAAGATCTTGCGTGCAAAAACAGACTACAGCAAATGCTATAGTATAT
>NW_026280812.1:0-12586 GCF_023373465.1 Oncorhynchus keta | reverse complement strand
CATCGACCGAGGCTCTGCATCTGTCCCCGTGCTCCTAGACCTTAGTGCTGCTTTTGACACCATCGATCACCACATTATTTTGGAGAGATTGGAAACCCAAATTGGTCTACACGGACATGTTCTGGCCTGGTTTAGGTCTTATCTGTCGGAAAGATATCAGTTTGTCTCTGTGAATGGTTTGTCCTCTGACAAATCAACTGTACATTTCGGTGTTCCTCAGGTTCTGTTTAGGACCACTATTGTTTTTCACTATATATTTTACCTCTTGGGGATGTTATTCGAAAACATAATGTAAACTTTCACTGCTATGCGGATGACACAGCTGTACATTTCAATGAAACATGGTGAAGCCCCAAAATTGCCCTCACTGAAGCATGTGTTTTCAGACATAAAAGGGGAAGTGGATGGCTGCAAACTTTCTACTATTAAACCGGACAAAACAGAGATGCTTGTTCTAGGTCCTAAGAAACAAAGAGATCTTCTGTTGAATCTGACAATTAATCTTAATGGTTGTACAGTCGTCTCAAATAAAACTGTGAAGGACCTCGGCGTTACTCTGGACTGATCTCTCTTTTGAAGAATATATCAAGACATTTTAGAGGACAGCTTTTTTCCATCTACGTAACATTGCAAAAATCAGAAACTTTCTGTCCAAAAATGATGCAGAAAAATTAATCCATGCTTTTGTCACTTCTAGGTTAGACTACTGCAATGTTCTATTTTCCCGGCTACCCCGGATAAAGCACTAAATAAACTTCAGTTAGTGCTAAATACGGCTGCTAGAATCCTGACTAGAACCAAAATTTGATCATATTACTCCAGTGCTAGCCTCTCTACACTGGCTTCCTGTCAAAGCAAGGGCTGATTTCAAGGTTTTACTGCTAACCTACAAAGCATTACATGGGCTTGCTCCTACCTACTCTGATTTGGTCCTGCCGTACATACCTACACGTACGCTACGGCCACAAGACGCAGGCCTCCTAATTGTCCCTAAATTTCTAAGCAAACAGCTGGAGGCAGGCTTTCTCCTAGAGCTCCATTTTTATGGAACGGTCTGCCTACCCATGTCAGGAGACGTGAAAACTCGGTCTCAACCTTTAAGTCTTTACTGAAGACTCATCTCTTCAGTGGGTCATATGATTGAGTGTAGTCTGGCCCAGGAGTGGGAAGGTGAACGGAAAGGCTCTGGATAACGAACCGCCCTTGCTGTCTCTGCCTGGCCGGTTCCCTTCCACTGGGATTCTCTGCCTCTAACCCTGTTACGGGGCTGAGTCACTGGCTTGCTGGGGCTCTCTCGTGCCGTCCCTGGGGGTGCGTCACCTGGAGTGGGTTGATTCACTGTTGTGGTCGGCCTGTCTGGGTGCCCCCCTTGGGTTGTACCCGTGGCGGAGAGATCTTTGTGGGCTATACTCGGCCTTGTCTCAGGATGGTAAGTTGGTGGTTGAAGATATCCCTCTAGTGGTGTGGGGCTGTGCTTTGGCAAAGTGGGTGGGGTTATATCCTTCCTGTTTGGCCCTGTCCGGGGTGTCCTCGGATGGGGCCACAGTGTCTCCTGACCCCTCCTGTCTCAGCCTCCAGTATTTATGCTGCAGTAGTTTGTGTCGGGGCTAGGGTCAGTTTGTTATATCTGGAGTACTTCTCCTGTCCTATTCGGTGTCCTGTGTGAATCTAAGTGTGCGTTCTCTAATTCTCTCCTTCTCTCTTTCTTTCTCTCTCTCGGAGGACCTGAGCCCTAGGACCATGCCCCAGGACTACCTGACATGATGACTCCTTGCTGTCCCCAGTCCACCTGGCCATGCTGCTGCTCCAGTTTCAACTGGCCTGGGCCCTAGGACCATGTCCCAGGACTACCAGACATGAGGACTCCTTGCTGTCCCCAGTCCACCTGGCCATGCTCCTGCTCCAGTTTCAACTGTTCTGCCTTACTATTATTCAACCATGCTAGTCATTTATGAACATTTGAACATCTTGGCCACGTTCTGTTATAATCTCCACCCGGCACAGCCAAAAGAGGACTGGCCACCCCCACATATGCTCTCTCTAATTCTCTCTTTCTTTCTCTCTCTCTCGGAGGACCTGAGCCCTAGGACAGTGCCCCAGGACTACCTGACATGATGGCTCCTTGCTGTCCCCATTCCACCTGACTGCTGCTGCTCCAGTTTCAACTGTTCTGCCTTATTATTATTCGACCATGCTGGTCATTTATGAACATTTAGCGAACATCTTGTCATGTGTTGTTATAATCTACCCGGCACAGCCAGAAGAGGACTGGCCACCCCACATAGCCCGGTTCCTCTCTAGGTTTCTTCCTAGGTTTTGGCCTTTCTAGGGAGTTTTTTCCTAGCCACCGTGCTTTTACACCTGCATTGTTTGCTGTTTGGGGTTTTAGGCTGGGTTTCTGTACAGCACTTTGAGATATCAGCTGATGTACGAAGGGCTATATAAATAAATTGATTTGATTTGATTTGATTTGATTTGACATGGCACCTTTGATTTATAAAGAGATGGAATCATACTGTGACAATGATGTGGGTTATACTTCGTGAAGGATGCCTCAGATTCAGAAGAGGTCATCAAGATGCAGGTATTGACCCATGGAGTTGTACAACGATTGCATCGGCATGCATGAAAAACATGTCGTACACACTATCTGCCCCTACAGCCTCTATAGCGATCCCCTCACCTGACAACTACCGACGCCTTGATTCCAAGGCATACTCTAGTGGGTCCATTCAATGGCTAGAGTATATGGCCCAGGATAAAGACATTTTTATTCAACATGCTTTGAATCGAGGAGAAGGCATTTGGCTCTTACCATGTAGATGGCTACACCCAGATTGACGGGGTTGAGACCGTGTATGAGTACAATGGTTGTTTTCTTCCCATGGTTGCAAATCTTGCTTTGTGCCCCCAGAACATGTGTGTGTCCTAACCCAAAAGACTTTTGGGAAATGTACTCAAGAGTTCAAGACAAAGTTGCTTCTTTACAGGCTACTTACGGCCTAAAAGTGGTTGTTTTGTGGGAGCACGAATGGACAGCCCTCAAAGTCTGATCCTCATGTTCAAGCATTCCTTTCCAGCTTTGACACCCCAGAACCTCTGGAGCCAAGACAGGCCTTGTGGCGGCCGTATTCAATGCGCTTTGACATTGAGGTATGTAGCGCAACCAGACGAGACAATAGGCTATGTGGATTTTACATCCTTTATCCGCATGTAATGAGTTCCTCATGCTATCCTATAGGTCATCCTGAAATTATTCATCGTGATTTTGACTTACCTCAAAACTATTTTGGTCTGATCAAAGCAACAGTCTACCCTCAAAGGGTTTGTTTATACCTGTGTTGCCTACAGGGGCCCTCAAGGAAAAATTTTCTTTTCCCTTTGTCGCACCTGCAGTGAAAACATACAACAAACCCCATGTGATCTGATCAAGAAAGAGCACTGACAGGTGTATGGGTCACAGCTGAATTCTCAAAGGCTTTAGAGATGGGGGTATCGATGTGGCCAAAATCTTTGAAGTATGGAACTTTTCAAAGAAATCAGACACTCTTTTTAAAGAGTACATCAAGACCTTCTTGAGATGTAAGCAAATGGCTTCAGGCTATCCTGCATCGGTCACAGATCAAGAGAGTAAAGACATTCAAGACTATCATGACAGAGAAGGCATCCTTCTTGACCCTGACAGAATAGAGGTCAACAAAACCAAAACGAAAGGTGCCTGAAATTGTACTTATATTCGCTTTGGGGCAAATTAGCGCAGAGGTGTAATATGCTAACAACGTCGATTATTAAAGACCCTGAAGAATTTTTGAATTCATTTTTTCGGACCAATATGAAATTTCACATTTTTCATTCTTGAGTCAAAACATTGCCTTGGTGCAATGGCGACGTAACAAGAAGTGGGTTCTACCCCGGTAATGTAAATGTGTTTATTGCCGCATTACCACGGCCTATGGCCGACTTGGACTGTACAAGCTCATGGAGCAGCTTCAGAGGCGGGTACTTTACCACGACAGACTCTGTGGTCTATGTAAGCAAACCAGGGGATTGGAGCCCCCACTCAGCAACTATCTGGGTGGCTTAACGAGCGAACCCGCAGAGGGTGACCATATCACAGAATGGTCATCCTGTGGGCCCAAAAGCTATGCTTTTAGAACGCTAAAGAATCACGTGGTATTGAAAGCCAAAGGAGTGACTCAAAACTATGAAAATGCCCAGCGTGTAAACTTGGAATCAATCACACGCTATTGGTCGAGGGAGCCCTAAATGACAGGAATAGTGACTTGGAGATTTTGGAGCTCCTACAAAAAGATTGTTAGGGGGATAAAAGGGCTTCCATCTGGAGGAATGCCCCACTCATTAAAAGATTCAGGGCTGTCTATGACAAAGAGAGTGCTTTTTGCCTGATGGGACCACATTGCCCTATGGCTACTGACTTATGCCAGGCCGAGTGTCAGGTGTGACTCAAAAAAACTATGAAAAAATACCCCTTGTGTAAAAACTAGGAATCAATCACACGCTTGTTTGAGGGGTTCTAAATGACAGGAATAGTGACTTTGAGATTTAGGAGCTCCTACAAAAAGATTGTTGGTATAATAAAGGGCTTCCATTTACTAAAAGGGCCCCACTTACTAAAAGATTCAAGGTTGTCTATGACAAGAGACTGGTTTTGACTGGACCACATTACCCCTTTGGCTGCTGACTTATGCTACAAGCTACAGGGGTCTTAAAGTAAGATATAATGACTGCTGTAGAAGGTTTTGACCCCCGGTTGCAACTACAATTGTCGGCCTTATTCGCCAGGGCCTTGAATAGTGGTAAAACTTGTTTTGTAAAAAGTATTTTAGAGAATTCTGAACATGTGTTATCTCAAAAGCCTGATAATGTTGTGTGATGTTATTCATGTTATCAACCTCTGTATGATGAATTGTTGAAGACAATAAAATCAAGTTTGTTGAAGGAATACCTGATACCCTGTCTGATGATGAACTTTTACCTCCTCATAAAAACAATCTGTTGGTTTTGGATGATATGCTATTTGCAGGTAGCGAACATTCGAGAATTGCCCGGCGTTTACCCAATATACTCATCATAGAAACCTGTCCGTGCTTTACTTGGTGCAGAATGTGTTTCACCAAGGTAAAAATAGCCGCACCATCAGTTTGAACGCCAATTACATGGTTTTGTTCAAAAAATCCTAGAGACAAACTACAAATTAACACTCTAGCTCAGCAGATGTACCCGGAAGGAAATCCTACTTTATGGAGAGCTACGAGGACGCTACCTAAGCGTCATTTTCTTATTTAATCGTGGATTTAAAAAGCAAATACTCCAGAACACCTGAGGCTACGAACCGGTCTGTTCCGTGGGGTGGCCGGCTGCGTACATTCTAAAAAAGTAGCTGCTATGTCTCTGCGTTTAAAGAAACTTGCCCTATTGAGAAGCTCTAGTTGGGGCTACATCTAATGAACGGAAGGCCATCTTGGGTCACTGTTCTTCAGATCTCATATTATCCCTATGTGAGATTGCTTTGAATCTTCTCAAAGGACGCATTCCACTCACCCTTTCGACGGTTCTATAGAACCCTTTTTTAACAACAATACATTTGCAGGTTCCGTTAACTTTTTGAAATAAAATTCCCGGTCCCTTATCTTTGATATTATACCAGCTATGGGGTATGTAATCTCGCTGAGCCCTACTTCCCAGGCCTCTGATAACTCTATAGGCTTTGGAAAATTGGTTGTATAATTAGAACTCTTATGATTATTGCGATATATATGTGCGGACGCATTACTGGGGAGAGTCAGGTAGAAGCCGCTGTGTTCCATTATGCCCTCCGGTGTACACCCGAATGAGGATGTATTTTATCATGCATGGGGTTTAAATTAACCCCTGATGCCTCCACTACATCCTTCTCTAATACCCAGCTGTTGAATTTTAGCGGACAGTTTTCCAGCGGACCAGCACCATTTTTGATCGTTCTCTCTCTTTTGATCTAGAATCTCCTCTACGTGAAACACCTTGTCTTTACCAACCTTTACCTTCTGTAATTCCTGCTCATAAAAAGATCCCGTCATAAGTTCCCGTCATAATCTTTTAATATGTAGACCGGGGTATGCGCGGCAGACATTCTGTAACCGTGAAAAGCTCATCACTGTATCCTTGCACGTATTTTTTATCAAAAAACCCTCAACTTGGATATACAAACCAAGTCCCCCCACAATAAATTAAAAATGTATTTTTCTTACGGCGAAGAGGAGCAAACCATACAGATTTTTAAAGACTTGAAAAGAGTTTTCCGAAGAGACTTCGGAGGGTTTCATCCTTATACTTTTATGATAACTATTGTTATACGCAATTACTAAATCTTGAACTATATCTATATATCTATGCGTGTTGTGAGCTGTAAAATAGCGCCACATCCGCTCCTTCAGAGTTCGGTTAAAGCGTTCAACCACAGAAGCTTTCAAATCCGATCCTGTAGCAAAATGTACTATATTGTGCTTTTTCATGAGTTTCTGAAAGGTCTTATTAAAAAATTATTTTCCGCCATCGGTCTGCACTTTCTTGGGGGCGCCTCCTTCCTTCAAGATAGAGGCAAATGCCTGGTCACCTCAGCGCCGCTCTTATTCTTTAAATTAAAAATTAAATTCAATTAAATTCTTTAAATATCTATGACCGTTAGCATGTAGTGGTTTCCTTCATTTTTATCTGCAAGGGCCTGCATGTCACATAGATCAGCCTGAAATTGGGACAATGGGTGTGTAGAAAAAACTCTATTTCTAGGAAAATGTTTTCTCACGGGTTTATGCATCTTGTTCGGATAGCCACTCATTGACTTTAGCATCGCTTAACCTGTGACCTGTTTCTTCGGCTAAAGCGCGCTGTAAACGTTCCTTACCCCCATAAGACCCCGGGTTAGAGGGATTATAATAAATGTTTTCAAAATCTGCTCTGCCATCCTTCTTGCCTCTCTGAGGTCCAATAACGTTAATGAGCCACTTTCATTTTCATTTTGGGATTTTTATTTTCATGAAAACATTAGGTATTACGTATACAGACAATCCATAATTCGTTGCAGGATACATGCCCGCCCTTTCTCTATGATCGAATCATGTAAAACCTTGTATATTTGGCTTACATTTACATTTAAGTCATTTAGCAGACGCTCTTATCCAGAAGCGACTTACAAATTGGTGCATACACCTTATGACATCCAGTGGAACAGCCACTTGCATCTAAATCTTTTTTTTTTGGGGGAGAAGGATTACTTACCCTTACTTACCCCTATCCTAGGTATTCCTTGAAGAGGTGGGGTTTCAGGTGTCTCCGGAAGGTGGTGATTGACTCCGCTGTCCTGGCGTCGTGAGGGAGTTTGTTCCACCATTGGGGGCCAGAGCAGCGAACAGTTTTGACTGGGCTGAGCGGAACTGTACTTCCTCAGTGGTAGGGAGGCGAGCAGGCCAGAGGTGGATGAACGCAGTGCCCTTGTTTGGGTGTAGGGCCTGATCAGAGCCTGGAGGTACTGAGGTGCGTTCCCCTCTCACAGCTCCGTGAGGCAAGCACCATGGTCTTGTAGCGGATGCGAGCTTCAACTGGAAGCCAGTGGAGAGAGCGGAGGAGCGGGGTGACGTGAGAGAACTTGGGAAGGTTGAACACCAGACGGGCTGCAGCGTTCTGGATGAGTTGTAGGGGTTTAATGGCACAGGCAGGAGCCCAGCCAACAGCGAGTTGCAGTAATCAAGACGGGGAGATGACAAGTGCCTGGATTAGGACCTGCGCCGCTTCCTGTGTGAGGCAGGGTCGTACTCTGTGGATGTTGTAGAGCATGAACCTACAGGAACGGGACACCGCCTTGATGTTAGTTGAGAACGTCAGGGTGTTGTCCAGGATCACGCCAAGGTTCTTAGTGCTCTGGGAGGAGGACACAATGGAGTTGTCAACCGTGATGGCGAGATCATGGAGCGGGCAGTCCTTCCCCGGGAGGAAGAGGAGCTCCGTCTTGCTGAGGTTCAGCTTGAGTGGTTATCCGTCATCCACACTGATATGTCTGCCAGACATGCAGAGATGCGATTCGCCACCTGGTCATCAGAAGGGGGAAAGGAGAAGATTAATTGTGTGTCGTCTGCATAGCAATGATAGGAGAGACCATGTGAGGTTATGACAGAGCCAAGTGACTTGGTGTATAGCGAGAATAAGAGGGGCCTAGAACAGAGCCCTGGGGACACCAGTGGTGAGAGCGCGTGGTGAGGAGACAGATTCTCGCCACGCCACCTGGTAGGAGCGACCTGTCAGGTAGGACGCAATCAAGCGTGGGCCGCGCCGAGAGATGCCCAACTCGGAGAGGGTGGAGAGGAGGATCTGATGGTTCACAGTATCGAAGGCAGCCGATAGGTCTAGAAGGATGAGAGCAGAGGAGAGAGTTAGCTTTAGCAGTGCGGAGCGCCTCCGTGATACAGAGAAGAGCAGTCTCAGTTGAATGACTAGTCTTGAAACCTGACTGATTTGGATCAAGAAGGTCATTCTGAGAGAGATAGCGGTAGAGCTGGCCAAGGACGGCACGCTCAAGAGTTTTTGGAGAAAGAGAGAAGGGATACTGGTCTGTAGTTGTTGACATCGGAGGGATCGAGTGTAGGTTTTTCAGAAGGGGTGCAACTCTCGCTCTCTTGAAGACGGGAGGGGCGTAGCCAGCGGTCAGGGATGAGTTGATGAGCGAGGTGAGGTAAGGGAGAAGGTCTCCGGAAATGGTCTGGAGAAGAGAGGAGGGGATAGGGTCAAGCGGGCAGGTTGTTGGGCGGCCCCGGCCGTCACAAGACGCGAGATTTCATCTGGAGAGAGGGAGAAAGAGGTCAGAGCATAGGGTAGGGCAGTGTGAGCAGAACCAGCGGTGTCGTTTGACTTAGCAAACGAGGATCGGATGTCGTCGACCTTCTTTTCAAAATGGTTGACGAAGTCATCTGCAGAGAGGGAGGAGGAGGGGGGGGAGGATTCAGGAGGGAGGAGAAGGTGGCAAAAGAGCTTCCTAGGGTTAGAGGCAGATGCTTGGAATTTAGAATGGTAGAAAGTGGCTTTAGCAGCAGAGACAGAGGAGGAAAATGTAGAGAGGAGGGAGTGAAAGGATGCCAGGTCCGCAGGGAGGCGAGTTTTCCTCCATTTCCGCTCGGCTGCCCGAACCCTGTTCTGTGAGCTCGCAATGAGTCGTCGAGCCACGGAGCGGGAGGGGAGGACCGAGCCGGCCTGGAGGATAGGGGACATAGAGAGTCAAGGATGCAGTAAGGGAGGAGAGGAGGTTGAGGAGGCAGAATCAGGAGATAGGTTGGAGAAAGTTTGAGCAGAGGGAAGAGATGATAGGATGGAAGAGGAGAGACTAGCGGGGGAGAGAGGCGAAGGTTGGGACGGCGCAATACCATCCGAGTAGGGGCAGTGTGGGAAGTGTTGGATGAGAGCGAGAGGAAAAGGATACAAGGTAGTGGTCGGAGACTTGGAGGAGTTGCAATGAGGTTAGTGGAAGAACAGCATCTAGTAAAGATGAGGTCAAGCGTATTGCCTGCCTTGTGAGTAGGGGGAAGGTGAGAGGGTGAGGTCAAAAGAGGAGAGGAGTGGAAAGAAGGAGGCAGAGAGGAATGAGTCAAGGTAGACGTGGGGAGGTTAAAGTCGCCCAGAACTGTGAGAGGTGAGCCGTCCTCAGGAAAGGAGCTTATCAAGGCATCAAGCTCATTGATGAACTCTCTCCGAGGAACCTGGAGGGCGATAAATGATAAGGATGTTAAGCTTGAAAGGGCTGGTAACTGTGACAGCATGGAATTCAAGGAGCGATAGACAGATGGGTAAGGGAGAAAGAGAGAAAGACCACTTGGGAGAGATGAGGATCCCGTGCCACCACCCGCTGACCAGAAGCTCTCGGGGTGTGCGAGAACACGTGGGCGGACGAGGAGAGAGCAGTAGGAGTAGCAGTGTTATCTGTGGTGATCCATGTTTCCGTCAGTGCCAAGAAGTCAAGGGACTGGAGGGAGGCATAGCTGAGATGAACTCTGCCTTGGCCACACCTGGAACTCCACGTGGGTCGTACGCGCTGGGACCAGCAGATTAGGGTGGTCGCGGCCACGCGGTGTGGAGCGTTTGTATGGTCTGTGCAGAGGGAGAGAACAGGGATAGATTAACAGGTTTGTTTCGCTGAATTTTACAACAGACACATCGGCTATAAAGAATATAAACAACAAATATGATACATGTTACAATTAAAGGTGTTTCAAACAAATAAAATAAAATCTTAGACAAGGTTGTTTCTAGTTCTTCAGAATCACCACCAAGCCGGGTAACCATTTGTGTCCATTGTAGAACCTCGCCAGCATGGCGTACATGATTCATGATTTGGTCCATTTTCAAAACACGCTCTACATTAGCCCCGGAATTGGGGGTTTTGTAGAACGAGACATTGTTCACTTTATTTTCAATAATTTGATGCATAACACTTGTAAGTTCTCTCAAAAGAAAAATGTATTTATTCTATCTAACATCGTATACACATAGTTGCTCTACATCTAAATAACAAAAAATGTCACTCGGGCTCTTGGGGTTTATTGAGCCAGAAAGTCATCACATCAGACACCACAGCCTCCCGGTATTTGTTATCCTCCACCAGGGTGTGTCGGATTTCTTTGAGTTTCTCGTGTATGTAACCGCTTCCTTCAGTTCATGTAGGAACGCCTCGGTTACCAGTAAACTCTGGGGATAGACGGCACAAGGCCCATAGCCTCAGGGCTCTGACCAGCGATGGTATAAACCGGCCGGACCAAAGTCTCTTCACCAGCGCCTCAAAATTGTTGAAGAAGTAGTATCTTGAAATTCGTATAGGCAGGGATGCCTTCGCTGGCTGGGGTGATTAATCTCACAACCGATGCATTTTTCTCGTATATATTCTCCAATCACCACGTCTAAAAGCGTAGCAACTGAAACCTTGATTGTGTCCACAAAATAGTACTGACCACCATCAAACACATCCTCAGGTTGTGTACATGTAGGGGTGTTGAGGGTCTTGCCAGGGAGTAGAATGGAGGAAGTATCTACTTATATCAATACCAGGAAAGAAGAAGTATCTACTTATATCAATACCAGGAAAGAGAACTATCTGCTTATATCAATACCAGGAAGAGAAGTATCTACTTATATCAATACCAGGAAAGAGAAGTATCTACTTATATCAATACCAGGAAAGAGAGAACTATCTGCTTATATCAATACCAGGAAAGAGAGAACTATCTACTTACAGTTGCAGGTGGAAGTTTACATACACTTAGGTTAGAGTCATTAAAACTTGTTTTCAACCACTCCCACAAATCTCTTGTTAACAAACTATAGTTTTGGCAAGTTGGTTACTTTATGCATGACACAAGTCATTTTCCAACAATTGTTTACAGACAGATTATTTCACTTATAATTCACTAATCACAATTCCAGTGGGTGGAAGTTTGCATACACAAAGTTGACTGTGCCTTTAAACAGCTTGCAAAATTCCAGAAAATTATGTAATGGCTTTAGAAGCTTCTGATAGGCTAATAGACATCATTGGAGTCAATTGGAGGTTTAACTGTGGATGTATTTCAAGGCATACCTTCAAACTCAGTGCATCTTTTGCTTGACATCATAGGAAAATCAAAGCCAAGACCTCAGAAAAATAATTGTAGACCTCCACAAGTCTGGTTCATCCTTGGGAGCAATTTCCAAACGCCTGAAGGTACCACGTTCATCTGTACAAGCAATAGTATGCAAGTACAAACACCATGGGACCACACAGCCATCATACCGCTCAGGAAGGAGACGCGTTCTGTCTCCTAGAGATGAGAACATACTTTGGTGTAAAAAAGCAAATCAATTCCAGAACAACAGCAAAGGACCTTGTGAAGATGCTGGAGGAAACAGGTACAAAGGTATTTATATCCACAGTAAAAACAAGTCTTATATCAATATAACCTGAAAGGCCGCAAGGCAAGGAAGAAGCCACTGCTCCAAACCTCCATAAAAATCCAGACTACGGTTTGTAACTGCACATGGGGACAAAGCTTGTACTTTTGGAGAAATATCCTCTGGTCTGATGAAACAACAATGGAGCGAACTGTTTGGCCATAATGACCATCTTTATGTTTGGAGGAAAAAGGAGGAGGCTTGCAAGCCGAAGAACACCATCAACCGTGAAGCACGGGGTGGCAGCATCATGTTGTGAGGTGCTTTGCTGCAGGAGGACTGGTGCACTTCACAAAATAGATGGCATCATGAGGTAGGAAAATGAGGTGGATATATTGGCCTTATCCCCAGACATCAGTCAGGAAGTTAAAGTTTGGTCACAAATGGGTCTTCAAAAATGGACAATGGCGCCAAGCATGCATCAAAGTTGTTGCAAAATGTTTAAGGACAACAAAGTCAAGGTATTGGAGTGGCCATCACAAAGCCCTGACCTCAATCTTATAGAAAACTTGTGGGCAGAACTGAAAAAAGCGTGTACGAGCAAGGTGGCCTACAAACCTGACTCAGTTACACCAGCTCTGTCAGGAGGAATGGGCCAAAATTCACCCAACTTCTTGTGGGAAGC
>NW_026280811.1:0-10890 GCF_023373465.1 Oncorhynchus keta | reverse complement strand
TTGGTCCCTTGTATATGAGCTACATTTATATTGTTTTATGATCATACCATTTATCTTTTCATGTTGGGTATGAAATCTTTCTAAAAACAGAAAATGGACACAATTCAATGGACAATCAATCAACAAAAGAGGTAAGAATATGTAGAATATGAGAATATGTCAGCTATAAGAATATGTAGTCGTATAAGAATATGTAGGCTATAAGAATATGTAGTCGATAAGAATATGTAGGCTATAAGAATATGTAGGCTATGAGAATATGTAGGCTATGAGAATATGTAGGCTATGAGAATATGTAGGCTATGAGAGTATGTAGGCTATGAGAATATGTAGGCTATAAGAATATGTCAGCTATAAGAATATGTAGTCGATAAGAATATGTAGGCTATAAGAATATGTAGGCTATGAGAATATGTCAGCTATAAGAATATGTAGTCGATAAGAATATGTAGGCTATAAGAATATGTAGGCTATGAGAATATGTAGGCTATGAGAATATGTAGGCTATAGGAATATGTAGGCTATAGGAATATGTAGGCTATGAGAATATGTAGGCTATAGGAATATGTAGGCTATAGGAATATGTAGGCTATGAGAATATGTAGCCTATAAGAATATGTAGCCTATAAGAATATGTAGGCTATAGGAATATATAGGCTAGGAATATGTAGGCTATAGGAATATGTAGGCTATGAGAATATGTAGGCTGCTGAGAATATGTAGGCTATAAGAATATGTAGCCTATAAGAATATGTAGGCTATAGGAATATGTAGGCTATGAGAATATGTAGCCTATAAGAATATGTGTAGGCTATAGGAATATGTAGGCTATGAGAATATGTAGGCTATAGGAATATGTAGGCTATAGGAATATGTAGGCTATGAGAATATGGTAGCTATAAGAATATGTAGGCTATGAGAATATGTAGGCTATGAGAATATGTAGGCTATGAGAATATGTAGGCTATAAGAATATGTAGGCTATGAGAATATGTAGGCTATGAGAATATGTAGGCTATGAGAATATGTAGGCTATAAGAATATGTCAGCTATAAGAATATGTAGTCGATAAGAATATGTAGGCTATAAGAATATGTAGGCTATGAGAATATGTCAGCTATAAGAATATGTAGTCGATAAGAATATGTAGGCTATAAGAATATGTAGGCTATGAGAATATGTAGGCTATGAGAATATGTAGGCTATAGGAATATGTAGGCTATAGGAATATGTAGGCTATGAGAATATGTAGGCTATAGGAATATGTAGGCTATAGGAATATGTAGGCTATGAGAATATGTAGCCTATAAGAATATGTAGCCTATAAGAATATGTAGGCTATAGGAATATGTAGGCTATAGGAATATGTAGGCTATAGGAATATGTAGGCCATGAGAATATGTAGGCTATGGAGAATATGTAGGCTATAAGAATATGTAGCCTATAAGAATATGTAGGCTATAGGAATATGTAGGCTATGAGAATATGTAGCCTATAAGAATATGTAGGCTATAGGAATATGTAGGCTATGAGAATATGTAGGCTATAGGAATATGTAGGCTATAGGAATATGTAGGCTATGAGAATGTAGACTATAAGAATATGTAGGCTATAGGAATATGTAGGCTATAGGAATATGTAGCTATGAGAATATGTAGCCTATAAGAATATGTAGCCTATAAGAATATGTAGGCTATAGGAATATGTAGGCTATGAGAATATGTAGGCTATGAGAATATGTAGGCTATGAGGAATATGTAGGCTATGACAATATGTAAGCTATGAGAATATGTAGGCTATGAGAATATGTAGGCTATGAGAATATGTAGGCTATGAGAGTATATAGGCTATGAGAATATGTAGGCTATGAGAATATGTAAGCTATGAGAATATGTAGGCTATGACAATATGTAGGCTATGAGAATATGTAGGCTATGAGAATATGTAGGCTATGAGAATATGTAGGCTATGAGAATATGTAGGCTATAGGAATATGTAGGCTATGAGAATATGTAGCTATAGAATATGTAGGCTATGAGAATATGTAGGCTATGAGAATATGTAGGCTATAAGAATATGTAGGCTATGAGAATATGTAGGCTATGAGAATATGTAGGCTATAGGAATATGTAGGCTATGAGAATATGTAGGCTATAAGAATATGTAGGCTATGAGAATATGTAGGCTATGACAATATGTAGGCTATAAGAATATGTAGGCTATGAGAATATGTAGGCTATGAGAATATGTAGGCTATAAGAATATGTAGGCTATGAGAATATGTAGGCTATGAGAATATGTAGACTATGAGAATATGTAGGCTATGAGAATATGTAGGCTATGAGAATATGTAGCTATAGAATATGTAGGCTATAGGAATATGTAGGCTATGAGAATATGTAGGCTATGAGAATAAGTAGGCTATGCTAATATGTAGGCTATAAGAATATGTAGGCTATAGGCTATGAGAATATGTAGGCTATAGGCTATGAGAATATGTAGGCTATAGGCTATGAGAATATGTAGGCTATGAGAATATGTAGGCTATGAGAATATGTAGGCTATGAGAATATGTAGGCTATAAGAATATGTAGGCTATGAGAATATGTAGGCTATGAGAATATGTAGGCTATGAGAATATGTAGGCTATGAGAATATGTAGTCTATGAGAATATGTAGACTATGAGAATATGTAGGCTATGAGAATATGTCAGCTATGAGAATATGTAGGCTATGAGAATATGTAGGCTATGAGAATATGTAGGCTATGAGAATATATAGGCTATGAGAATATGTAGGCGATGAGAATATGTCAGCTATGAGAATATGTAGGCTATGAGAATATGTAGGCTATGATAATATGTAGGCTATGAGAATATGTAGGCTATGAGAATATGTAGGCTATGAGAATATGTCAGCTATGAGAATATGTAGGCTATGAGAATATGTAGGCTATGATAATATGTAGGCTATGAGAATATGTAGGCTATGAGAATATGTAGGCTATGAGAATATGTCAGCTATGAGAATATGTAGGCTATGAGAATATGTCAGCTATGAGAATATGTAGGCTATGAGAATATGTAGGCTATGAGAATATGTAGTCTATGAGAGTATGTAGGCTATGAGAATATGTAGGCTATGAGAATATGTCAGCTATGAGAATATGTAGGCTATGAGAATATGTAGGCTATGAGAATATGTAGGCTATGATAAATGCGGATCACTTTTATGTCTGTCTGCAGGTATACAGACGAGGTATGTCCACAAAGTCGATCCCCTGGTATAATTAGTAAATACTATTTTTTTGGGGGGGGGGATTCACAGACTTTACCCTCCCTACACCTCTGATGAATATAACAGGAGACCCGCTCGGGCAAAATCATTCTGGTTATGGACACGGAGAAGATGAACGCTTTAACATCGACAAGCCAGAGGATATATCCAATGGACTTGTGGCTCTGCTGGGAGACATAAACATCAACAAGCCAGAGGATATATCCAATGGACTTGGGGCTCTGCTGGGGGACATAAACATCAACAAGCCAGAGGATATATCCAATGGACTTGGGGCTCTGCTGGGAGACATAAACATCAACAAGCCAGAGGATATATCCAATGGACTTGGGGCTCTGCTGGGAGACATAAACATCGACAAGCCAGAGGATATATCCAATGGACTTGGGGCTCTGCTGGGAGACATAAACATCAACAAGCCAGAGGATATATCCAATGGACTTGGGGCTCTGCTGGGAGACATAAACATCAACAAGCCAGAGGATATATCCAATGGACTTGGGGCTCTGCTGGGAGACATAAACATCAACAAGCCAGAGGATATATCCAATGGACTTGGGGCTCTGCTGGGAGACATAAACATCAACAAGCCAGAGGATATATCCAATGGACTTGGGGCTCTGCTGGGAGACATAAACATCAACAAGCCAGAGGATATATCCAATGGACTTGGGGCTCTGCTGGGGGACATAAACATCAACAGGCCAGAGGATATATCCAATGGACTTGGGGCTCTGCTGGGGGACATAAACATCAACAGGCCAGAGGATATATCCAATGGACTTGGGGCTCTGCTGGGGGACATAAACATCGACAAGCCAGAGGATATATCCAATGGACTTGGGGCTCTGCTGGGAGACATAAACATCGACAAGCCAGAGGATATATCCAATGGACTTGGGGCTCTGCTGGGAGACATAAACATTGACAAGCCAGAGGATATATCCAATGGACTTGGGGCTCTGCTGGGAGACATAAACATCGACAAGCCAGAGGATATATCCAATGGACTTGGGGCTCTGCTGGGAGACATAAACATCGACAAGCCAGAGGATATATCCAATGGACTTGGGGCTCTGCTGGGAGACATAAACATCAACAAGCCAGAGGATATATCCAATGGACTTGGGGCTCTGCTGGGGGACATAAACATCGACAAGCCAGAGGATATATCCAATGGACTTGGGGCTCTGCTGGGAGACATAAACATCGACAAGCCAGAGGATATATCCAATGGACTTGGGGCTCTGCTGGGAGACATAAACATCAACAAGCCAGAGGATATATCCAATGGACTTGGGGCTCTGCTGGGAGACATAAACATCAACAAGCCAGAGGATATATCCAATGGACTTGGGGCTCTGCTGGGAGACATAAACATCAACAACTAAAATGTTGTGTTATTGTTATGCATATTATTATTAATAAAATAATGGGGGTAGTTAAAAATGAATGAGCCCAAAAGGTCAAAGGTCCTTCGAGGGATCCATTAAAACGGGTTCTTTGAATAACCATTTTTATTTATTTTATTGAACCTTGATTTAAACTCGGCAAGTCGGTTTAAGAAGAAATTCTTATTTACAAAATGTCGGCCTACTTTTAAAGGGTCCTTCGAAGAATTTATAGAGGTTTCCTCATAGTTCCAGTTTGAAGGACCCTAAAGGATACTCCAGGAACCGTTCATTTTCAGAGAATTTATAGAGGTTTCCTCATAGTTCCAGTTTGAAGGACCCCTAAAGGATACTCCAGGAACCATTTATTTTCAGAGCGTACATTTTGTAGGCTACAATATGAGGAAATTATAGACCTAAAAATGCTTTCCAGTTTCACTGACTGACCCAAATGATGCTCTGTTCACTAGCTGGTGATGGCCGGTGCTCTGTTCACTAGCTGGTGATGGCCGGTGCTCTGTTCACTAGCTGGTGATGGCCGGTGCTCTGTTCACTAGCTGGTGATGGCCGGTGCTTGTTCACTAGCTGGTGATGGCCGGGTGCTCTGTTCACTAGATGGTAATGGCCGGTGCTCTGTTCACTAGCTGGTGATGGCCGGTGTTCTGTTCACTAGATGGTGATGGCCGGTGCTCTGTTCACTAGCTGGTAATGGTCAGGTGCTCTGTTCACTAGATGGTGATGGCCGGTGTTCTGTTCACTAGCTGGTGATGGCCGGTGCTCTGTTCACTAGATGGTAATGGCCGGTGCTCTGTTCACTAGCTGGTAATGGCCGGTGCTCTGTTCACTAGATGGTGATGGCCGGTGTTCTGTTCACTAGCTGGTGATGGCCGGTGCTCTGTTCACTAGCTGGTGATGGCCGGTGCTCTGTTCACTAGCTGGTGATGGCCGATACGCTGGTGCCAAAAAAAAAAAAAAAAAAAACGTTCTCTCTCTGTTTAACTTTGTAAAATAATATATTTGGAAGTTGATTAAATGTTTTGGTAGCCTACAGCAGATAGAAACGAGTCGTGGTATTTTAAGCAGGAGTTATTTCCTTTCCAACCTGTGTTTCATGATTATATCTGAAATATTGCATAAAGCTCTGTTTCGTCTGCTGTTTGTTCGCTGACAGATTTGCTGCTGTGTTCCTGACTGTACATTGAGTGTGAGAACGTTCTAGACTGCAGGCTACGCTTTGTCATTGGGCCTACAGCCACAGCTAGTATATATATAAAATTAGAAGTATCCATTGATCTTCTGTGGCTAAATTATAGGCCTTATCTCGGTGTATTAGGCTATTCTGAGTTCTGAGTTATTTCTTTCTTCCTGAACAAACAGCAGGCATTCTATCATTTTGGAAAATGTCTTTCAATTTATTTGAAATTTGGTCCTTCTGTAGCTCAGTTGGTAGAGCATGGCGCTTGTAACGCCAGGTTAGTGGGTTCGATTCCCGGGACCACCCATACGTAGAATGTATGCACACATGACTGTAAGTCGCTTTGGATAAAAGCGTCTGCTAAATGGCATATATTATTTATTATTATTATTATTATTAATTTATCAGGGGCTCCTCCAGAACCTGCGCACGGCTATGATTCTATAAATAAACTAAGTATTAAGTGCAACGCTGGAGAGAGGGAGAGTTGCAGGTTCACGTCTATCAGAGGAGAGAGCGGAGAGAGATCATGGTAAGTGAATACAGGCGTGCTTCTCACACAGGTTCGTTGCCATGGTAAGGGAGCAAAAATATTGTTATCAATTTACAGATCCTTTTGAAAAACGAGATGATTACTTGGAGGATTAGTTTTACTACTTTTAAATTCAGAAAGGATGTTTTCTCCATGACATTCAAATCAGCGTTGGAAAAAAAAGCGCAAGTTTAAGTTTGTTCCACCTGAGCGAGTCTGACCACCAATCAGAGACCACTATGATGAAACATCAAAATGATGACCCCCAATCAGAGACCACTACGATGAAACATCAAAATGATGACCACCAATCAGAGACCACTATGATGACACATCAAAATGATGACCACCAATCAGAGACCACTATGATGAAACATCAAAATGATGACCACCAATCAGAGACCACTATGATGAAACATCAAAATGATGACCACCAATCAGAGACCACTATGATGACACACCAAAATGATGACCACCAATCAGAGACCACTATGATGACACATCAAAATGATGACCACCAATCAGAGACCACTATGATGACACACCAAAATGATGACCACCAATCAGAGACCACTATGATGAAACATCAAAATGATGACCACCAATCAGAGACCACTACGATGAAACATCAAAATGATGACCACCAATCAGAGACCACTATGATGACACATCAAAATGATGACCCCCAATCAGAGACCACTATGATGAAACATCAAAATGATGACCACCAATCAGAGACCACTATGATGACACACCAAATGATGACCACCAATCAGAGACCACTATGATGACACACCAAAATGATGACCACCAATCAGAGACCACTATGATGACACACCAAAATGATGACCACCAATCAGAGACCACTATGATGACACACCAAAATGATGACCACCAATCAGAGACCACTATGATGACACATCAAATGATGACCACTATGATGACACACCAAATGATGACCACCAATCAGAGACCACTATGATGACACACCAAAATGATGACCACCAATCAGAGACCACTATGATGACACACCAAAATGATGACCACCAATCAGAGACCACTATGATGACACACCAAATGATGACCACTATGATGACACACCAAATGATGACCACTATGATGACACACCAAATGATGACCACTATGATGACACACCAAATGATGACCACCAATCAGAGACCACTATGATGACACATCAAAATGATGACCACCAATCGGAGACCACTATGATGACACACAAAAATGTGTTTGATGGATCGCGGTGGAAGAGAGCAGGAAGGGGTTTTCTGCTTGGCTTCGGTCCAAACGATGTCCTCCAATGGTGTGACTGCTGTCGGCATCCAAAGATGATCCATCTGGAATAAACGCTTGGAGGTACAGGATGACAGTAGTGGTGTCGTCTACAGCGATACGGACATCACCTGTTATTGATATCTACACAGCGCATTGATGTAATCACACTGCTGCTCTCTCTCTCAGCTATTTGTGCCTTACTTGACAGTTGTTGTCGTGGATGGCTGTGTTCACAAGTCTAAAATGCATATTTGAACCCCAATTAAATGGTTGAATTCTATACTCTCTACATATTATGTCAAACAAAAAATGATCGTTGAACTCCGGGATGCAGCAGCCCAAGTCGGCTCACAACTTGTTCCGAAACCATCAGAGTGTTGGATGTGCGCTGGGTCGCCGGGCGGGTTTTGTTCTGTCTGTACGTCGCCTGGTGCACTTGTACAGATGAGAGGAGAACCAACACAGAGAAACAAAACACACAGAGGGTGATTAAACCCGCGGCCTTATGCACGATACACTGCATGAGCTAAGCATCACAATCGCTCTAGAACTCTGCTCAGAGAAGAGCAACTTCTAATTCACACAGAGCAGAGCAACTTCTAATTCACACAGAGCAGAAACCTTCTAATTCACACAGAGCAGAGCAACTTCTAATTCACACAGACTGATATGTTCTAAATCACACAGAGTGATATGTTCTAAATCACACAGAGTGATATGTTCTAATTCACACAGAGTGATATGTTCTAAATCACACAGAGTGATATGTTCTAATTCACACAGAGTGATATGTTCTAATTCACACAGAGTGATATGTTCTAATTCACACAGAGTGATATGTTCTAAATCACACAGAGTGATATGTTCTAAATCACACAGAGTGATATGTTCTAAATCACACAGAGTGATATGTTCTAATTCACACAGAGTGATATGTTCTAATTCACACAGAGTGATATGTTCTAATTCACACAGAGTGATGTGTTCTAAATCACACAGAAAGTGATACGTTCTAAATCACACAGAGTGATACGTTCTAAATCACACAGAGTGATACGTTCTAAATCACACAGAGTGATGTGTTCTAAATCACACAGAGTGATGTGTCTCTAAATCACACAGAGTGATGTGTTCTAAATCACACAGAGTGATGTGTTCTAAATCACACAGACTGATACGTTCTAAATCACACAGCTTTTTAGCCTATATTATGTAGCACTGTCACTGAACCCCTTATCTCACATGGTCAATTTCAGCACAGGCTTACAGACTCCCACAGGCTCCCACAGGCTCCAGAGGCTCAGACTTCCACGGGCTCCCACAGGCTTCACAGACTCCCACAGGCTCCCACAGGCTTCCACAGGCTTCCACAGGCTTCCACAGGCTCCCACAGGCTCCCACAGGCTTCCACAGGCCCCGTCAGGCTTCCACAGACGCACCCACAGGCTCCAACAGGGGCTTCCACAGGCTCACACAGACTTCCAGGCTTCCACAGGCTCCCAGAGGCTTCCACAGACTTCCAGGCTTCCACAGACCTCCTCAGACCTCCACAGACTTCCAGGCTCCCACAGGCTTCCGCAGGCCCAGGCTTCCCTCAGGCTTCCATGTGGCTTCCAGCAACTGCTGAATGACTAACCAGGCCAGCCTAAGGAGTTTGGCTCTGTAGTGGAAGAGAGTACACTCTAGGGAAAAAAAGGTGCTATCTACAACTAAAACGGTTCTTCGGCTGTCCCCATAGGAGAAACCCCTTTGAAGAACCCTATTTGGTTCCAGGTAGACCATTTTCAGTTCCAGGTAGAACCCTTTGGGTATGAAAAAACCTTTCCAAAAGAGTTCTACTTGGAACCAAAATGGGTTCTACCTGAACCAAAAAAGGGTTCTCCTATGGAGACAGCCAAAGAACCCCTTTGAACCTTTTTTCTAAGGGTGTACTGTAGGGACCTCAGAACATAAGAACACAATGGCGGTTTACACACTGCGGGACTAAGCTGACACTGAGCCAAGCCAAGCCAGATGAGCCTGACTAAGCTGACACTGAGCCAAGCCAAGCTCCAGATGAGCCTGGACTAAGCTGACACTGAGCCAAGCCAAGCCCAGATGAGCCTGGACTAAGCTGACACTGAGCCAAGCCAAGTCCAGATGAGCCTGGACTAAGCTGACACTGAGCCAAGCCAAGCCCAGAGATGAGCCTGGATTAAGCTGACACTGAGCCAAGCCAAGCCCAGATGAGCCCACCAAGCTGACACTGAGCCAAGCCAAGCCCAGATGAGCCTGGACTAAGCTGACACTGAGCCAAGCCAAGCCCAGATGAGCCTGGACTAAGCTGACACTGAGCCAAGCCAAGCCCAGATGAGCCTGGACTAAGCTGACACTGAGCCATGCCAAGCCCAGATGAGTCGACCTGGACTAAGCTGACACTGAGCCAAGCCAAGTCCAGATGAGTCGGCCTGGACTAAGCTGACACTGAGCCAAGCCACGCCCAGATGAGTCGGCCTGGACTAAGCTGACACTGAGCCAAGCCAAGCCCAGATGAGTTGGCCTGGACTAAGCTGACACTGAGCCATGTCAAGTCTAGATGAGTTGGCCTGACTCGGACACTGAGCCAAGCCAAGCCCAGATGAGTCAGCCTGGGACTAAGCTGACACTGAGCCAAGCCCAGATGAGTCGGCCTGGACTAATGGACTAAGCTGACACTGAGCCAAGCCAAGCCCAGATGAGTCGGCCTGGACTAAGCTGACACTGACAAGCCAAGTCCAGATGAGTTGGCATGGACTGCTTACACTGGACCATGTCAAGCCCAGATGAGTCGGCCTGGACTAATGGACTAAGCTGACACTGAGCCAAGCCAAGTCCAGATGAGCCGGCCTGGACTAAGCTGACACTGAGCCAAGCCAAGTCCAGATGAGTCAGCCTGGACCTGCTGACACTGAGCCAAGCCAAGCCCAGATGAGTCGGCCTGGACTAGGCTGACACTGAGCCAAGCCAAGTCCAGATGAGTCGCCAAGACTGCCGACACTGAGCCAAGCCCAGATTAATCGGCCTGACCAAGCTTGACACTGAGCCATGCCAAGTCCAGATGAGTCAGCCTGACTAAGCTGACACTGAGCCATGCCAAGCCCAGATGAGTCAGCCTGACTAAGCTGACACTGAGCCAAGCCACGCCCAGATGAGTTGGCCTGACT
>NW_026280810.1:0-19852 GCF_023373465.1 Oncorhynchus keta | reverse complement strand
AAGTATTGACTCGGGGTGTGAATACGGATGTAAAGTATTGACTGGGGTGTGAATACGGATGTAAAGTATTGACTGAATATGTATGTGTTTTCATACACTGGAGATGGGGCTGATGGGGCTGATGAGGCTGATGGGGCTGATGGGGCTGATGAGGCTGATGGGGCTGATGAGGCTGATGGGGCTGATGAGGCTGATGAGGCTGATGAGGCTGATGGGGCTGATTGGGGCTGATGAGGCTGATGGGGCTGATGGGGCTGATGAGGCTGATGGGGCTGATTGGGGCTGATGAGGCTGATGGGGCTGATGGGGCTGATGAGGCTGATGGGGCTGATTGGGGCTGATGGGGCTGATGAGGCTGATGGGGCTGATGAGGATGATGAGGCTGATGAGGCTGATGGGGCTGATGGGGCTGATTGGGGCTGATGGGGATGATTGGGGCTGATGGGACTGATTGGGGCTGATGGGGCTGATGAGGCTGATGGGGATGATGGGGCTGATGGGGCTGATGAGGCTGATGGGGCTGATGAGGATGATGGGGCTGATGAGGCTGATGGGGCTGATGGGGCTGATGAGGCTGATGGGGCTGATGGGGCTGATGAGGCTGATGGGGCTGATGGGGCTGATGAGGCTGATGGGGATGATGGGGCTGATGGGGCTGATGGGGCTGATGAGGCTGATGGGGCTGATGGGGCTGATGGGGCTGATGGGGCTGATGGGGCTGATGGGGCTGATGAGGCTGATGGGGCTGATGGGGCTGATGAGGCTGATGAGGCTGATGGGGCTGATGGGGCTGATGAGGCTGATGGGGCTGATGGGGCTGATGAGGCTGATGAGGCTGATGGGGATGATGGGGCTGATGGGGCTGATGAGGCTGATGGGGCTGATGAGGCTGATGGGGCTGATGAGGCTGATGGGGCTGATGAGACTGATGGTGTTGATGAGGCTGATGAGGCTGATGAGGCTGATGAGACTGATGGGGCTGATGAGACTGATGGGGCTGATGAGGCTGATGGGGCTGATGAGACTGATGGGGCTGATGGGGCTGATGGTGTTGATGAGGATGATGAGGCTGATGAGACTGATGGGGCTGATGAGACTGATGGGGCTGATGAGGCTGATGGGGCTGATGGGGCTGATGGGGCTGATGGGGATGATGGGGCTGATGAGGATGATGGGGCTGATGGGGCTGATGAGGCTGATGGGGCTGATGGGGCTGATGAGGCTGATGAGGCTGATGAGGATGATGGGGCTGATGAGGCTGATGGGGCTGATGAGGCTGATGAGGCTGATGGGGCTGATGAGGCTGATGAGGATGATGGGGCTGATGAGGCTGATGGGGCTGATGGGGCTGATGGGGATGATGGGGCTGATGAGGCTGATGGGGCTGATGAGGCTGATGAGGCTGATGGGGCTGATGGAGATGATGGGGCTGATGAGGCTGATGGGGCTGATGAGGCTGATGAGGCTGATGGGGCATAAGGGGCTGATGAGACTGATGGGGCTGATGAGGCTGATGAGGCTGATGGGGCTGATGAGGCTGATGAGGCTGATGGGGCTGATGAGGCTGATGGGGCTGATGAGACTGATGGGGCTGATGAGGCTGATGGGGATGATGGGGCTGATGGGGGTGATCGTGTTGATGAGGCTGATGAGACTGATGGGCTGATGAGACTGATGGGGCTGATGAGGCTGATGGAGCTGATGAGACTGATGGGGCTGATGAGAATGATGGGGATGATGGGGCTGATGAGGCTGATGAGGATGATGGGGCTGATGAGGCTGATGAGGCTGATGAGGATGATGGGGCTGATGACGCTGATGGGGCTGATGAGGCTGATGGGGATGATGGGGCTGATGAGGCTGATGAGGATGATGGGGCTGATGAGACTGATGGGGCTGATGAGGCTGATGGGGCTGATGAGGCTGATGGGGATGATGGGGCTGATGTGGATGATGGGGCTGATGAGGCTGATGAGGATGATGGGGCTGATGAGGATGATGGGGCTGATGAGGCTGATGGGGCTGATGGGGATGATGAGACTGATGAGGCTGATGGGGCTGATGAGACTGATGAGGCTGATGGGACTGATGGAGATGATGAGGCTGATGGGGCTGATGAGGCTGATGGGGCTGATTAGACTGATGGGGCTGATGAGACTGATGAGGCTGATGGGGCTGATGGGACTGATGAGGCTGATGGGGCTGATGAGGCTGATAGGGCTGATAGGGCTGATGAGGCTGATGGGGCTGATGGGACTGATGGGACTGATGGGGCTGATGGGACTGATGGGGCTGATGAGGCTGATGGGGATGATTGGGGCTGATGAGGCTGATGGGGATGATGGGGCTGATGAGGCTGATGAGGATGATGGGGCTGATGAGACTGATGGGGCTGATGAGGCTGATGGGGCTGATTGGGGCTGATGGGGCTGATGGGGCTGATGAGGCTGATGGGGCTGATTGGGGCTGATGGGGCTGATGAGGCTGATGGGGCTGATGGGGCTGATGAGGCTGATGGGGATGATGAGGCTGATGAGGCTGATGGGACTGATGAGGCTGATGAGGCTGATGGGGATGATGGGGCTGATGAGGCTGATGGGGCTGATGGGGCTGATGAGACTGATGAGGCTGATGGGGCTGATGAGACTGATGGGGATGATGGGGCTGATGGGGATGATGGTGTTGATGAGGCTGATGGGGCTGATGAGGCTGATGAGACTGATGGGGCTGATGAGACTGATGGGGCTGATGAGGCTGATGGAGCTGATGAGACTGATGGGGCTGATGGGGATGATGGGGCTGATGAGGCTGATGAGGATGATGGGGCTGATGACACTGATGGGGCTGATAAGGCTGATGGGGATGATGGGGATGATGGGGCTGATGGGGATGATGAGACTGATGGGGCTGATGAGGCTGATGGGGCTGATGAGGCTGATGGGGCTGATGAGGCTGATGGGGCTGATGGGGATGATGGTGTTGATGAGGCTGATGAGACTGATGGGGCTGATGAGGCTGATGGGGATGATGGGGATGATGGGGCTGATGGGGCTGATGAGACTGATGGGGCTGATGAGGCTGATGAGGCTGATGGGACTGATGGAGATGATGGGGCTGATGAGACTGATGGGGCTGATGAGGCTGATGAGGCTGATGAGACTGATGAGGCTGATGGGGCTGATGAGGCTGATGAGGCTGATGAGGCTGATGGGGCTGATGAGACTGATGAGGCTGATGAGGCTGATGGGGCTGATGAGGCTGATGAGGCTGATGGGGCTGATGAGACTGATGAGGCTGATGGGGCTGATGAGGGGCTGATGGGGCTGATGAGGCTGATGAGGCTGATGGGGCTGATGAGACTGATGGGGCTGATGAGGCTGATGGGGATGATGGGGCTGATGGGGATGATGGTGTTGATGAGGCTGATGAGGATGATGGGGCTGATGAGGCTGATGAGACTGATGGGGCTGATGAGACTGATGAGACTGATGGGGCTGATGGAGCTGATGAGACTGATGGGGCTGATGAGGCTGATGGGGATGATGGGGATGATGGGGATGATGGGGCTGATGAGGATGATGGGGCTGATGAGGCTGATGAGGATGATGGGGCTGATGACGCTGATGAGGCTGATGGGGCTGATGGGGCTGATGAGGCTGATGAGGATGATGGGCTGATGAGACTGATGGGGCTGATGAGGCTGATGAGGCTGATGGGGATGATGGGGCTGATGGGGCTGATGAGGATGATGAGGATGATGGGGCTGATGGGGCTGATGAGGCTGATGAGGCTGATGGGGCTGATGGGGCTGATGAGACTGATGGGGCTGATGAGGCTGATGAGACTGATGAGGCTGATGGGACTGATGGAGATGATGGGGCTGATGAGACTGATGGGGCTGATGAGGCTGATGAGGCTGATGAGACTGATGAGGCTGATGGGGCTGATGGAGCTGATGAGACTGGGGCTGATGAGGCTGATGAGGCTGATGGGGCTGATGAGACTGATGAGGCTGATGGGGCTGATGGGACTGATGGGGCTGATGGGGATGATGGGGCTGATGGGGATGATGAGGCTGATGGGGCTGATGAGACTGATGGGGCTGATGAGGCTGATGGGGCTGATGAGGCTGATGGGACTGATGGGGCTGATGAGGCTGATGGGGCTGATGGGACTGATGGGGCTGATGGGGCTGATGGGGCTGATGAGGCTGATGAGGCTGATGGGGCTGATGAGACTGATGGGGCTGATGGGGCTGATGAGGCTGATGAGGCTGATGGGGCTGATGAGACTGATGAGGCTGATGGGGCTGATGAGGCTGATGAGGCTGATGGGGCTGATGGGGATGATGGGGCTGATGGGGCTGATGGGGATGATGGTGTTGATGAGGATGATGGGGCTGATGAGGCTGATGAGACTGATGGGGCTGATGAGACTGATGGGGCTGATGAGGCTGATGGAGCTGATGAGACTGATGGGGCTGATGAGGCTGATGGGGATGATGGGGATGATGGGGCTGATGAGGATGATGGGGCTGATGAGGCTGATGAGGATGATGAGGCTGATGGGGCTGATGAGGCTGATGAGGATGATGGGCTGATGAGACTGATGGGGCTGATGAGGCTGATGAGGCTGATGGGGATGATGGGGCTGATGAGGATGATGAGGATGATGGGGCTGATGAGGCTGATGAGGCTGATGGGGCTGATGAGGCTGATGGGACTGATGGAGATGATGGGGCTGATGAGGCTGATGAGGCTGATGAGGCTGATGAGACTGATGAGGCTGATGGGGCTGATGGAGCTGATGAGACTGGGGCTGATGAGGCTGATGAGGCTGATGGGGCTGATGAGACTGATGAGGCTGATGGGGCTGATGGGACTGATGGGGATGATGGGGCTGATGGGGATGATGAGGCTGATGGGGCTGATGAGACTGATGGGGCTGATGGGGCTGATGAGGCTGATGGGGCTGATGAGGCTGATGGGACTGATGGGGCTGATGAGGCTGATGGGGCTGATGGGACTGATGGGGCTGATGGGGCTGATGAGGCTGATGAGGCTGATGAGGCTGATGGGGCTGATGGGGCTGATGAGACTGATGAGGCTGATGGGGCTGATGAGGCTGATGGGGGTGATGGGGCTGATGAGGCTGATGGGGCTGATGGGGCTGATGAGGCTGATGGGGCTGATGGGGCTGATGAGACTGATGGGGCTGATGAGGCTGATGGGGCTGATGAGACTGATGAGGCTGATGGGACTGATGGAGATGATGGGGCTGATGGGGCTGATGGGGCTGATGGGGCTGATGAGGCTGATGGGGCTGATGGGACTGATGGGGCTGATGAGGCTGATGGGGCTGATGAGACTGATGGGGCTGATGGGGGTGATGGTGTTGATGAGGCTGATGAGGATGATGGGGCTGATGAGGCTGATGAGACTGATGGGGCTGATGGGGCTGATGAGGCTGATGGAGCTGATGAGACTGATGGGGCTGATGGGGATGATGGGGATGATCAGGCTGATGGGGCTGATGAGGCTGATGAGGATGATGGGGCTGATGACGCTGATGGGGCTGATGAGGCTGATGGGGATGATGGGGATGATGGGGCTGATGAGGATGATGGGGCTGATGAGACTGATGGGGCTGATGAGGCTGATGGGGCTGATGAGGCTGATGGGGATGATGGGGCTGATGAGGCTGATGATGATGATGGGGCTGATGAGGCTGATGGGGCTGATGAGACTGATGGGGCTGATGAGGCTGATGGGGCTGATGAGACTGATGAGGCTGATGGGACTGATGGAGATGATGGGGCTGATGAGACTGATGGGGCTGATGAGGCTGATGGGGCTGATTGGGGCTGATGGGGCTGATGGGACTGATGGGGCTGATGAGGCTGATGGGGATGATTGGGGCTGATGAGGCTGATGGGGATGATGGGGCTGATGAGGCTGATGAGGATGATGGGGCTGATGAGACTGATGGGGCTGATGAGGCTGATGGGGCTGATGAGGCTGATGGAGATGATGGGGCTGATGGGGCTGATGAGACTGATGGGGCTGATGAGACTGATGAGGCTGATGAGGCTGATGGGACTGATGGAGATGATGGGGCTGATGAGACTGATGAGGCTGATGAGGCTGATGAGACTGATGAGGCTGATGGGGCTGATGGGGCTGATGAGACTGATGAGGCTGATGGGACTGATGGGGCTGATGAGGCTGATGGGGCTGATGAGGCTGATGGGGCTGATGAGGCTGATGGGGCTGATGAGGCTGATGGGGCTGATGGGGCTGATGAGGCTGATGGGGCTGATGGGGCTGATGAGGCTGATGGGGCTGATGGGGCTGATGGGGCTGATGGGGCTGATGAGGCTGATGGGGCTGATGAGGCTGATGGGGCTGATGGGGCTGATGAGGCTGATGGGGCTGATGAGGCTGATGGGGCTGATGGGGCTGATGGGGCTGATGAGGCTGATGGGACTGATGGGGGCTGATGGGACTGATGGGGCTGATGAGGCTGATGGGGTTGATTGGGGCTGATGAGGCTGATGGGGCTGATGAGGCTGATGAGGATGATGGGGCTGATGAGACTGATGGGGCTGATGAGGCTGATGGGGCTGATGAGGCTGATGGGGATGATGGGGCTGATGGGGCTGATGAGGATGATGGGGCTGATGAGGCTGATGAGGCTGATGGGGCTGATGAGACTGATGGGGCTGATGAGGCTGATGGGGCTGATGAGACTGATGAGGCTGATGGGACTGATGGAGATGATGGGGCTGATGAGGCTGATGGGGCTGATGAGGCTGATGAGGCTGATGGGGCTGATGAGGCTGATGGGGCTGATGAGACTGATGGGGCTGATGAGGCTGATGGGGTTGATGGGGATGATGGTGTTGATGAGGCTGATGAGGATGATGGGGCTGATGAGGCTGATGAGGCTGATGGGGCTGATGGGGCTGATGAGGCTGATGAGACTGATGGGGCTGATGAGGCTGATGGGGATGATGGGGATGATGGGCCTGATGAGACTGATGGAGCTGATGGGGCTGATGGGACTGATGAGACTGATGGGGCTGATGAGACTGATGGGACTGATGAGACTGATGGGACTGATGAGACTGATGAGGCTGATGAGGCTGATGGGGCTGATGAGGCTGATGGGGCTGATGGGGCTGATGAGGCTGATGGGGCTGATGAGGCTGATGGGGCTGATGGGGCTGATGGGGCTGATGGGGCTGATGGGGCTGATGGGGCTGATGGGGCTGATGGGGCTGATGAGGCTGATGGGGATGATTGGGGCTGATGAGGCTGATGGGGCTGATGGGGCTGATGAGGCTGATGGGGCTGATGGGGCTGATGGGGCTGATGGGGCTGATGAGGCTGATGGGGCTGATGAGGCTGATGGGGATGATGGGGCTGATGGGGCTGATGAGGCTGATGGGGCTGATGAGGCTGATGGGGCTGATGAGGCTGATGGGGCTGATGGGGCTGATGAGGATGATGGGGCTGATGAGACTGATGAGGCTGATGGGACTGATGAGACTGATGGGACTGATGGGGCTGATGAGGCTGATGGGGCTGATGGGGCTGATGAGGCTGATGGGGCTGATGGGGCTGATGAGGCTGATGGGGCTGATGGGGCTGATGGGGATGATGGGGCTGATGGGGATGATGGGGCTGATGGGGATGATGGTGTTGATGAGGATGATGGGGCTGATGAGGCTGATGAGACTGATGGGGCTGATGGGGCTGATGAGGCTGATGGAGCTGATGAGACTGATGGGGCTGATGAGGCTGATGGGGATGATGGGGATGATGGGGCTGATGAGGCTGATGAGGATGATGGGGCTGATGAGGCTGATGAGGCTGATGAGGCTGATGAGGATGATGGGGCTGATGACGCTGATGGGGCTGATGAGGATGATGGGGCTGATGAGGCTGATGAGGATGATGGGGCTGATGAGACTGATGGGGCTGATGAGGCTGATGGGGCTGATGGGGCTGATGAGGCTGATGGGGCTGATGGGGCTGATGGGGCTGATGAGGCTGATGGGGCTGATGGGGCTGATGGGGCTGATGGGGCTGATGAGGCTGATGGGGCTGATGGGGATGATGGGGATGATGAGGCTGATGGGGCTGATGGGGAAATGAGGCTGATGGGGCTGATGAGGCTGATGGGGCTGATGAGGCTGATGGGGCTGATGGGGCTGATGGAGATGATGTGTTTTCATACACTGCCTGAGCCCTTACAGTATAAATATAGTAGTATTGTTACTGTAAATCTAGTAGAATTGTTATTGTAAATAAAGTAGTGTTTTATTGTAAATAAATTAGTGGTGTTATTGTAAATCTAGTAGTATTGTTATTGTAAATAAAGTCGTGTTTTATTGTAAATAAAGTAGTATTGTTATTGTAAATCTAGTAGTATTGTTATTGTAAATCTAGTAGTGGTGTTATTATAAATCTAGTAGTGGTGTTATTGTAAATCTAGTAGTGGTGTTATTGTAAATCTAGTAGTGGTGTTATTGTAAATCTAGTAGTTGTGTTATTGTAAATCTAGTAGTGGTGTTATTGTAAATCTAGTAGTGGTGTTATTGTAAATCTAGTAGTGGTGTTATAGTAAATCTAGTAGTGGTGTTATTGTAAATCTAGTAGTGGTGTTATTGTAAATCTAGTAGTGGTGTTATTGTAAATCTAGTAGTGGTGTTATTGTAAATCTAGTAGTGGTGTTATTGTAAATCTAGTAGTGGTGTTATTGTAAATCTAGTAGTGGTGTTATTGTAAATCTAGTAGTGGTGTTATTGTAAATCTAGTAGTGGTGTTATTGTAAATCTAGTAGTGGTGTTATTGTAAATCTAGTAGTGGTGTTATTGTAAATCTAGTAGTGGTGTTATTGTAAATCTAGTAGTGGTGTTATTGTAAATCTAGTAGTGGTGTTATTATAAATCTAGTAGTGGTGTTATTGTAAATCTAGTAGTGGTGTTATAGTAAATCTAGTAGTGGTGTTATTGTAAATCTAGTAGTGGTGTTATTGTAAATCTAGTAGTGGTGTTATTGTAAATCTAGTAGTGGTGTTATAGCAAATCTAGTAGTGGTGTTATTGTAAATCTAGTAGTGGTGTTATTGTAAATCTAGTAGTGGTGTTATTGTAAATCTAGTAGTGGTGTTATAGTAAATCTAGTAGTGGTGTTATTGTAAATCTAGTAGTGGTGTTATTGTAAATCTAGTAGTGGTGTTATAGTAAATCTAGTAGTATTGTCCCTCAGCTCCAGACCTGATCCAGTCAGCTGATCCTGGATCAGACTACAGGATAGACCGGGCCCTGAACGAAGCCTGCGAGTCTGTTATCCAGACGGCCTGCAAACACATCCACAGCGGGGACCCCATGTGAGTACCATCACACACACACACACACACACACACACACACACACACACACACACACACACACACACACACACACACACACACACACACACACACACACACACACACAGAAGAACAATCGCATGCACACACACATTTGTGAGTACTGTGATCTCAGATGCACGCAGACACAGACGCTGAGTAAATGCACACCTGTCTTTTCTACCTGTGATGGTTGGAGGCACCTCCAGCTGTGTCTTTCCTGCTGTGTCAGTCAGTTCAGAATAAAGGGGTTTGTTACCTGTCAGGAATATCACTGTTGTCTTTGTCTTGGACAACAGGCCACAGGCAGGAATATCACTGTTGTCTTGGACAACAGGCCACAGGCAGGAATATCACTGTTGTCTTTGTCTTGGACAACAGGCCACAGGCAGGAATATCACTGTTGTCTTTGTCTTGAACAACAGGCCACAGGCAGGAATATCACTGTTGTCTTGAACAACAGGCCACAGGCAGGAATATCACTGTTGTCTTGGACAACAGGCCACAGGCAGGAATATCACTGTTGTCTTTGTCTTGAACAACAGGCCACAGGCAGGAATATCACTGTTGTCTTTGTCTTGAACAACAGGCCACAGGCAGGAATATCACTGTTGTCTTTGTCTTGTACAACAGGCCACAGGCAGGAATATCACTGTTGTCTTTGTCTTGAACAACAGGCCACAGGCAGGAATATCACTGTTGTCTTTGTCTTGAACAACAGGCCACTGGCAGGAATATCACTGTTGTCTTTGTCTTGAACAACAGGCCACTGGCAGGAATATCACTGTTGTCTTTGTCTTGAACAACAGGCCACAGGCAGGAATATCACTGTTGTCTTTGTCTTGAACAACAGGCCACTGGCAGGAATATCACTGTTGTCTTTGTCTTGAACAACAGGCCACAGGCAGGAATATCACTGTTGTCTTGAACAACAGGCCACAGGCAGGAATATCACTGTTGTCTTTGTCTTGAACAACAGGCCACTGGCAGGAATATCACTGTTGTCTTTGTCTTGGACAACAGGCCACTGGCAGGAATATCACTGTTGTCTTTGTCTTGAACAACAGGCCACAGGCAGGAATATCACTGTTGTCTTTATCTTGAACAACAGGCCACAGGCAGGAATATCACTGTTGTCTTTGTCTTGGACAACAGGCCACTGGCAGGAATATCACTGTTGTCTTTGTCTTGGACAACAGGCCACTGGCAGGAATATCACTGTTGTCTTTGTCTTGAACAACAGGCCACTGGCAGGAATATCACTGTTGTCTTTGTCTTGGACAACAGGCCACTGGCAGGAATATCACTGTTGTCTTTGTCTTGTACAACAGGCCACAGGCAGGAATATCACTGTTGTCTTTGTCTTGGACAACAGGCCACAGGCAGGAATATCACTGTTGTCTTTGTCTTGTACAACAGGCCACTGGCAGGAATATCACTGTTGTCTTTATCTTGAACAACAGGCCACAGGCAGGAATATCACTGTTGTCTTTATCTTGTACAACAGGCCACAGGCAGGAATATCACTGTTGTCTTGAACAACAGGCCACAGGCAGGAATATCACTGTTGTCTTGAACAACAGGCCACAGGCAGGAATATCACTGTTGTCTTGGACAACAGGCCACAGGCAGGAATATCACTGTTGTCTTTGTCTTGAACAACAGGCCACAGGCAGGAATATCACTGTTGTCTTTGTCTTGAACAACAGGCCACTGGCAGGAATATCACTGTTGTCTTTGTCTTGAACAACAGGCCACTGGCAGGAATATCACTCACTGTTGTCTATTGTCTTGTCTTGTACAACAGGCCACAGGCAGGAATATCACTGTTGTCTTTGTCTTGTACAACAGGCCACTGGCAGGAATATCACTGTTGTCTTTGTCTTGAACAACAGGCCACTGGCAGGAATATCACTGTTGTCTTGAACAACAGGCCACAGGCAGGAATATCACTGTTGTCTTTATCTTGTACAACAGGCCACAGGCAGGAATATCACTGTTGTCTTTGTCTTGTACAACAGGCCACAGGCAGGAATATCACTGTTGTCTTTGTCTTGGACAACAGGCCACTGGCAGGAATATCACTGTTGTCTTTGTCTTGGACAACAGGCCACAGGCAGGAATATCACTGTTGTCTTGAACAACAGGCCACAGGCAGGAATATCACTGTTGTCTTTGTCTTGAACAACAGGCCACTGGCAGGAATATCACTGTTGTCTTTGTCTTGGACAACAGGCCACTGGCAGGAATATCACTGTTGTCTTTGTCTGGAACAACAGGCCACAGGCAGGAATATCACTGTTGTCTTGAACAACAGGCCACAGGCAGGAATATCACTGTTGTCTTGAACAACAGGCCACAGGCAGGAATATCACTGTTGTCTTTGTCTTGAACAACAGGCCACTGGCAGGAATATCACTGTTGTCTTTGTCTTGAACAACAGGCCACAGGCAGGAATATCACTGTTGTCTTTGTCTTGTACAACAGGCCACTGGCAGGAATATCACTGTTGTCTTTGTCTTGAACAACAGGCCACTGGCAGGAATATCACTGTTGTCTTTGTCTTGAACAACAGGCCACAGGCAGGAATATCACTGTTGTCTTTGTCTTGAACAACAGGCCACTGGCAGGAATATCACTGTTGTCTTTGTCTTGAACAACAGGCCACAGGCAGGAATATCACTGTTGTCTTGAACAACAGGCCACAGGCAGGAATATCACTGTTGTCTTTGTCGTGAACAACAGGCCACTGGCAGGAATATCACTGTTGTCTTTGTCTTGGACAACAGGCCACTGGCAGGAATATCACTGTTGTCTTTGTCTTGAACAACAGGCCACAGGCAGGAATATCACTGTTGTCTTTATCTTGAACAACAGGCCACAGGCAGGAATATCACTGTTGTCTTTGTCTTGGACAACAGGCCACTGGCAGGAAATATCACTGTTGTCTTTGTCTTGGACAACAGGCCACTGGCAGGAATATCACTGTTGTCTTTGTCTTGAACAACAGGCCACTGGCAGGAATATCACTGTTGTCTTTGTCTTGGACAACAGGCCACTGGCAGGAATATCACTGTTGTCTTTGTCTTGACAACAGGCCACTGGCAGGAATATCACTGTTGTCTTTGTCTTGGACAACAGGCCACAGGCAGGAATATCACTGTTGTCTTTGTCTTGAACAACAGGCCACTGGCAGGAATATCACTGTTGTCTTTGTCTTGAACAACAGGCCACAGGCAGGAATATCACTGTTGTCTTTGTCTTGAACAACAGGCCACAGGCAGGAATATCACTGTTGTCTTGAACAACAGGCCACAGGCAGGAATATCACTGTTGAAACAGGCCACAGGCAGGAATATCACTGGTCTATATCACTGTTGTCTTTGTCTTGAACAACAGGCCACAGGCAGGAATATCACTGTTGTCTTTGTCTTGAACAACAGGCCACAGGCAGGAATATCACTGTTGTCTTTGTCTTGAACAACAGGCCACAGGCAGGAATATCACTGGAATATCACTGTTGTCTTTGTCTTGAACAACAGGCCACTGGAATATCACTGTTGTCAGGAATATCACTGTTGTCTTTGTCTTGAACAACAGGCCACTGGCATATCACTGTTGTCTTTGTCTTGAACAACAGGCCACAGGCAGGAATATCACTGTTGTCTTTATCTTGAACAACAGGCCACAGGCAGGAATATCACTGTTGTCTTTGTCTTGGACAACAGGCCACTGGCAGGAATATCACTGTTGTCTTTGTCTTGGACAACAGGCCACTGGCAGGAATATCACTGTTGTCTTTGTCTTGAACAACAGGCCACTGGCAGGAATATCACTGTTGTCTTTGTCTTGGACAACAGGCCACTGGCAGGAATATCACTGTTGTCTTTGTCTTGTACAACAGGCCACAGGCAGGAATATCACTGTTGTCTTTGTCTTGGACAACAGGCCACAGGCAGGAATATCACTGTTGTCTTTGTCTTGTACAACAGGCCACTGGCAGGAATATCACTGTTGTCTTTATCTTGAACAACAGGCCACAGGCAGGAATATCACTGTTGTCTTTATCTTGTACAACAGGCCACAGGCAGGAATATCACTGTTGTCTTGAACAACAGGCCACAGGCAGGAATATCACTGTTGTCTTGAACAACAGGCCACAGGCAGGAATATCACTGTTGTCTTGGACAACAGGCCACAGGCAGGAATATCACTGTTGTCTTTGTCTTGAACAACAGGCCACAGGCAGGAATATCACTGTTGTCTTTGTCTTGAACAACAGGCCACAGGCAGGAATATCACTGTTGTCTTTGTCTTGAACAACAGGCCACTGGCAGGAATATCACTGTTGTCTTTGTCTTGTACAACAGGCCACAGGCAGGAATATCACTGTTGTCTTTGTCTTGTACAACAGGCCACTGGCAGGAATATCACTGTTGTCTTTGTCTTGAACAACAGGCCACTGGCAGGAATATCACTGTTGTCTTGAACAACAGGCCACAGGCAGGAATATCACTGTTGTCTTTGTCTTGTACAACAGGCCACAGGCAGGAATATCACTGTTGTCTTTGTCTTGTACAACAGGCCACAGGCAGGAATATCACTGTTGTCTTTGTCTTGGACAACAGGCCACTGGCAGGAATATCACTGTTGTCTTTGTCTTGGACAACAGGCCACAGGCAGGAATATCACTGTTGTCTTGAACAACAGGCCACAGGCAGGAATATCACTGTTGTCTTTGTCTTGAACAACAGGCCACTGGCAGGAATATCACTGTTGTCTTTGTCTTGGAACAACAGGCCACTGGCAGGAATATCACTGTTGTCTTTGTCTGGAACAACAGGCCACAGGCAGGAATATCACTGTTGTCTTGAACAACAGGCCACAGGCAGGAATATCACTGTTGTCTTGAACAACAGGCCACAGGCAGGAATATCACTGTTGTCTTTGTCTTGAACAACAGGCCACTGGCAGGAATATCACTGTTGTCTTTGTCTTGAACAACAGGCCACAGGCAGGAATATCACTGTTGTCTTTGTCTTGAACAACAGGCCACTGGCAGGAATATCACTGTTGTCTTTGTCTTGAACAACAGGCCACTGGCAGGAATATCACTGTTGTCTTTGTCTTGAACAACAGGCCACTGGCAGGAATATCACTGTTGTCTTTGTCTTGAACAACAGGCCACTGGCAGGAATATCACTGTTGTCTTTGTCTTGAACAACAGGCCACAGGCAGGAATATCACTGTTGTCTTTGTCTTGAACAACAGGCCACTGGCAGGAATATCACTGTTGTCTTTGTCTTGAACAACAGGCCACAGGCAGGAATATCACTGTTGTCTTTGTCTTGAACAACAGGCCACTGGCAGGAATATCACTGTTGTCTTTGTCTTGAACAACAGGCCACAGGCAGGAATATCACTGTTGTCTTTGTCTTGAACAACAGGCCACAGGCAGGAATATCACTGTTGTCTTTGTCTTGGACAACAGGCCACTGGCAGGAATATCACTGTCTTTGTCTTGGACAACAGGCCACTGGCAGGCAGGAATATCACTGTTGTCTTTGTCTTGGACAACAGGCCACTGGCAGGAATATCACTGTTGTCTTTGTCTTGAACAACAGGCCACTGGTCTTTGTCTTGGAGGAATATCACTGTTGTCTTTGTCTTGGACAACAGGCCACTGGCAGGAATATCACTGTTGTCTTTGTCTTGAACAACAGGCCACAGGCAGGAATATCACTGTTGTCTTTGTCTTGTACAACAGGCCACAGGCAGGAATATCACTGTTGTCTTTGTCTTGTACAACAGGCCACAGGCAGGAATATCACTGTTGTCTTTGTCTTTGAACAACAGGCCACAGGCAGGAATATCACTGTTGTCTTCTTGAACAACAGGCCACAGGCAGGAATATCACTGTCTTTGTCTTGAACAACAGGCCACAGGCAGGAATATCACTGTTGTCTTTGTCTTGTACAACAGGCCACAGGCAGGAATATCACTGTTTTGTCTTGAACAACAGGCCACTGGCAGGAATATCACTCTTGAACAACAGGCCACAGGCAGGGAATCACTGTTGTCTTTGTCTTGTAACAACAGGCCACTGGGCCACAGGAATATCACTGTTGTCTTTGTCTTGAACAACAGGCCACAGGCAGGAATATCACTGTTGTCTTTGTCTTGAACAACAGGCCACTGGCAGGAATATCACTGTTGTCTTTGTCTTGAACAACAGGCCACAGGCAGTATCACTGTTGTCTTGAACAACAGGCCACAGGCAGGAATATCACTGTTGTCTTTGTCTTGAACAACAGGCCACTGGCAGGAATATCACTGTTGTCTTTGTCTTGAACAACAGGCCACTGGCAGGAATATCACTGTTGTCTTTGTCTTGAACAACAGGCCACAGGCAGGAATATCACTGTTGTCTTTATCTTGAACAACAGGCCACAGGCAGGAATATCACTGTTGTCTTTGTCTTGGACAACAGGCCACTGGCAGGAATATCACTGTTGTCTTTGTCTTGGACAACAGGCCACAGGCAGGAATATCACTGTTGTCTTTATCTTGTACAACAGGCCACAGGCAGGAATATCACTGTTGTCTTTGTCTTGTACAACAGGCCACAGGCAGGAATATCACTGTTGTCTTTGTCTTGTACAACAGGCCACAGGCAGGAATATCACTGTTGTCTTTGTCTTGGACAACAGGCCACAGGCAGGAATATCACTGTTGCCTTTGTCTTGTACAACAGGCCACTGGCAGGAATATCACTGTTGTCTTTATCTTGAACAACAGGCCACAGGCAGGAATATCACTGTTGTCTTTATCTTGTACAACAGGCCACAGGCAGGAATATCACTGTTGTCTTTGTCTTGAACAACAGGCCACAGGCAGGAATATCACTGTTGTCTTGAACAACAGGCCACAGGCAGGAATATCACTGTTGTCTTGGACAACAGGCCACAGGCAGGAATATCACTGTTGTCTTTGTCTTGAACAACAGGCCACAGGCAGGAATATCACTGTTGTCTTTGTCTTGAACAACAGGCCACAGGCAGGAATATCACTGTTGTCTTTGTCTTGAACAACAGGCCACTGGCAGGAATATCACTGTTGTCTTTGTCTTGTACAACAGGCCACAGGCAGGAATATCACTGTTGTCTTTGTCTTGAACAACAGGCCACTGGCAGGAATATCACTGTTGTCTTTGTCTTGAACAACAGGCCACTGGCAGGAATATCACTGTTGTCTTGAACAACAGGCCACAGGCAGGAATATCACTGTTGTCTTTATCTTGTACAACAGGCCACAGGCAGGAATATCACTGTTGTCTTTGTCTTGTACAACAGGCCACAGGCAGGAATATCACTGTTGTCTTTGTCTTGTACAACAGGCCACAGGCAGGAATATCACTGTTGTCTTTGTCTTGGACAACAGGCCACAGGCAGGAATATCACTGTTGTCTTTATCTTGAACAACAGGCCACAGGCAGGAATATCACTGTTGTCTTTGTCTTGAACAACAGGCCACTGGCAGGAATATCACTGTTGTCTTTGTCTTGGACAACAGGCCACAGGCAGGAATATCACTGTTGTCTTTGTCACGGAACAACAGGCCACAGGCAGGAATATCACTGTTGTCTTGAACAACAGGCCACAGGCAGGAATATCACTGTTGTCTTGAACAACAGGCCACAGGCAGGAATATCACTGTTGTCTTTGTCTTGAACAACAGGCCACTGGCAGGAATATCACTGCTGTCTTTGTCTTGAACAACAGGCCACAGGCAGGAATATCACTGTTGTCTTTGTCTTGTACAACAGGCCACTGGCAGGAATATCACTGTTGTCTTTGTCTTGAACAACAGGCCACTGGCAGGAATATCACTGTTGTCTTTGTCTTGAACAACAGGCCACAGGCAGGAATATCACTGTTGTCTTTGTCTTGAACAACAGGCCACTGGCAGGAATATCACTGTTGTCTTTGTCTTGAACAACAGGCCACAGGCAGGAATATCACTGTTGTCTTGAACAACAGGCCACAGGCAGGAATATCACTGTTGTCTTTGTCTTGAACAACAGGCCACTGGCAGGAATATCACTGTTGTCTTTGTCTTGGACAACAGGCCACTGGCAGGAATATCACTGTTGTCTTTGTCTTGAACAACAGGCCACAGGCAGGAATATCACTGTTGTCTTTGTCTTGAACAACAGGCCACAGGCAGGAATATCACTGTTGTCTTTGTCTTGGACAACAGGCCACTGGCAGGAATATCACTGTTGTCTTTGTCTTGGACAACAGGCCACTGGCAGGAATATCACTGTTGTCTTTGTCTTGAACAACAGGCCACTGGCAGGAATATCACTGTTGTCTTTGTCTTGGACAACAGGCCACTGGCAGGAATATCACTGTTGTCTTTGTCTTGTACAACAGGCCACAGGCAGGAATATCACTGTTGTCTTTGTCTTGGACAACAGGCCACAGGCAGGAATATCACTGTTGTCCTTTGTCTTGTACAACAGGCCACTGGCAGGAATATCACTGTTGTCTTTATCTTGAACAACAGGCCACAGGCAGGAATATCACTGTTGTCTTTATCTTGAACAACAGGCCACAGGCAGGAATATCACTGTTGTCTTTGTCTTGGACAACAGGCCACAGGCAGGAATATCACTGTTGTCTTGAACAACAGGCCACAGGCAGGAATATCACTGTTGTCTTGGACAACAGGCCACAACAGGCCACTGGAATATCACTGTTGTCTTTGTCTTGAACAACAGGCCACAGGCAGGAATATCACTGTTGTCTTTGTCTTGAACAACAGGCCACAGGCAGGAATATCACTGTTGTCTTTGTCTTGAACAACAGGCCACTGGCAGGAATATCACTGTTGTCTTTGTCTTTAACAACAGGCCACAGGCAGGAATATCACTGTTGTCTTTGTCTTGTACAACAGGCCACTGGCAGGAATATCACTGTTGTCTTTGTCTTGAACAACAGGCCACTGGCAGGAATATCACTGTTGTCTTGAACAACAGGCCACAGGCAGGAATATCACTGTTGTCTTTATCTTGAACAACAGGCCACAGGCAGGAATATCACTGTTGTCTTTGTCTTGAACAACAGGCCACAGGCAGGAATATCACTGTTGTCTTTGTCTTGTACAACAGGCCACTGGCAGGAATATCACTGTTGTCTTTGTCTTGAACAACAGGCCACAGGCAGGAATATCACTGTCTTTCTTGAACATCCACAGGCAGGAATATCACTGTTGTCTTTGTCTTGAACAACAGGCCACAGGCAGGAATATCACTGTTGTCTTTGTCTTGGACAACAGGCCACTGGCAGGAATATCACTGTTGTCTTTGTCTTGGAACAACAGGCCACAGGCAGGAATATCACTGTTGTCTTGAACAACAGGCCACAGGCAGGAATATCACTGTTGTCTTTGTCTTGTACAACAGGCCACAGGCAGGAATATCACTGTTGTCTTTGTCTTGGACAACAGGCCACTGGCAGGAATATCACTGTTGTCTTTGTCTTGAACAACAGGCCACTGGCAGGAATATCACTGTTGTCTTTGGCAGGAATATCACTGTTGTCTTTGTCTTGAACAACAGGCCACTGGCAGGAATCACTGTTGTCTTTGTCTTGGACAACAGGCCACTGGCAGGAATATCACTGTTGTCTTTGTCTTGAACAACAGGCCACAGGCAGGAATATCACTGTTGTCTTTGTCTTGAACAACAGGCCACTGGCAGGAATATCACTGTTGTCTTTGTCTTGAACAACAGGCCACTGGCAGGAATATCACTGTTGTCTTTGTCTTGAACAACAGGCCACTGGCAGGAATATCACTGTTGTCTTTGTCTTGGACAACAGGCCACTGGAATATCACTGTTGTCTTTGTCTTGAACAACAGGCCACTGGCAGGAATATCACTGTTGTCTTTGTCTTGGACAACAGGCCACTGGCAGGAATATCACTGTTGTCTTTGTCTTGAACAACAGGCCACAGGCAGGAATATCACTGTTGTCTTTGTCTTGAACAACAGGCCACAGGCAGGAATATCACTGTTGTCTTTGTCTTGGACAACAGGCCACTGGCAGGAATATCACTGTTGTCTTTGTCTTGAACAACAGGCCACTGGCAGGAATATCACTGTTGTCTTTGTCTTGAACAACAGGCCACAGGCAGGAATATCACTGTTGTCTTTGTCTTGTCAACAACAGGCCACTGGCAGGAATATCACTGTTGTCTTTGTCTTGAACAACAGGCCACAGGCAGGAATATCACTGTTGTCTTTGTCTTGGAACAACAGGCCACAGGCAGGAATAGGCACTGGCAGGAATATCACTTTGTCTTGAACAACAGGCCACTGGCAGGAATATCACTGTTGTCTTTGTCTTGAACAACAGGCCACAGGCAGGAATA
>NW_026280809.1:0-5000 GCF_023373465.1 Oncorhynchus keta | reverse complement strand
AACAGGTTTTTGGCAGAATGTAACAATAAAATATAAGTTTTAGCGGAATGTAACAATAAAAATGGTATGGAACAGAATGTAACAGCCGGAAAGTAACAGGTTTTGGGCAGAATGTAACAATAAAGAAGTAACAGGTTTGGGCAGGAATGTAACAACAAGGAAGTAACAGGTATGGAGCAGAATGTAACAACAAGGAAAGTAACAGGTATGGAGCAGAATGTAACATCAAAATGTGGGTTTTGGGCAGAATGTAACAACAAGGAGGTAACAGGTATGGGCAGAATGTAACAACAAGGAGTAACAGGTATGGGCAGAATGTAACAACAAGGAAGTAACAGGTATAGGCAGAATGTAACAATAAGGAAGTAACAGGTATGGGCAAACGTAACAATAAGGAAGTAACGAGTATGGGCAGAATGTAACAATAAGGAAGTAACAGGTATCGGCAGAATGTAACAACAAGAAGTAACAGGTATGGGCAGAATGTAACAACAAGGAGTAACAGGTATGGGCAGAATGTAACAATAAAGGAATAACAGGTTTTTGGCAGAATGTAACAATAAGGAAGTAACAGGTATGGTCAGAATGTAACAATAAGGAGGTAACAGGTATGGGCAGAATGTAATAATAAAGGAAGTAACAGGTATAGGCAGAATGTAACAACAAGGAAGTAACAGGTATGGGCAGAATGTAACAATAAGGAAGTAACAGGTATGGAGCAGAATGTAACAACAAGGAAGTACAGGGTATGAAATAAATAACAACAATGAATGTAGAAAAGTGGCACCCTGTGTTGGTCTCATTACAGGTGATGGTTTAGATTATAGGGTTAACTGTCCCAGCGTCCCTGTAAAGGACTTGAAATTACCAGTAGGGAGACAGATGTACAGAACACATGTTTGTTACCACACTCAGACAGGCACACACATACAGCAAGCAGGAAATAGACTGGGTGAAAGTGGTAGTGGTTTCCTGTAGTAAAAACAGAGAATACAAAAACATGTATTACACAGCATTAATAATTAATATAAACATTAGCAATGTATACAATAGTTACAGGAAATTGCACATACCAGCTAACAGTAGTAAGCTAAGATAGCACACAATGGTAGTAGCTAAAGGAATAGCTATGCTAGTAGGCTGGAATGCTACATAGTATTAATGGTGAGCTAGCATAGCATATTTAGGTATACACAGGATACAGTTAGCAGCTCACGTGGTACACAACAAATACAAAGAAGCTGACATGCTAGCCCTAAGAGGCTACAGGCTGTGGGTAATAGTATATACCGTACAATAGAGGCCCCAGCACGCTAGGCTAGTAGGCCAGGGCCTAGTAGGCTCAGGCGATAGGTATGGAGAGCTAATTAAACCCTACGTACAGTACAGTTAACAGCTACTGGGCTAATGGTTACCGGTATCATGCTAGGATGCTAAGATGTAAACATGCGGCCATTTTGGATGTGGCTAGGAATTGACCCGGCCATTTTAGGTGTGTGTATAAACAATGCCGAGCTGGCAACCATCTTAGTCCATTGTAGGTAATGGGTAGAGATTAGCTAGATTAGCCTGAGTAGCTAAGAGTACACATAACTCTGCCAAGAGGGCAAATAAACACATAATGTTGCAAGACTCGTACACAGGCGTGAAGTAACAACATACTAGCATGGAAAAAGACATGTAGTTACATTGTTTAAAGCCTATTACATGTATGCATGAACCCCAACAAAGTCCACTCACATGGCCATTCACACACTAACACACGGTTAGGAAGTCCAGGCTGGAGGCTGTACCACCTGTTGAGGTGGTGTAGAGTTCTTGTCCTTGTAGGAAGGGTCCATCGAACTAAATGGACCATTTGGGACATGAGATGAAAAATACTGGATCCGATTCACTAAAATAAAAATGCATTTCAAAGGGAAAAGAACACTCCAACCAACAAAAACATTCCAACCTTAATGTCAATCAATGTCAATACATCATCTGGTAAAAGTGCTGCCAGAGATTGTGGTGGGGTGGTGGAATAATATAATAATAATATATGCCATTTAGCTGACGCTTTTATCCAAAGCGACTTACAGTCATGTGTGCATACATTCTACGTATGGGTGGTCCCGGGAATCGAACCCACTACTCTGGCGTTACAAGCGCCATGCTCTACCAACTGAGCCACAGAAGGACTGGGAGTCAGTTAGCAGAGTTCTGCTAAAGGTAGTACAGATTGGCTGCCAGGCCAATCATAGAGGTTCGTAGAGTACTTGTTCTTGTAGGAAGGGTCTAGTGGTGAGTTGTGTTGAGGTGGTGCCGAGTTCTTGTCCTTGTAGGAAGGGTCTAGTGGTGAGTTGTGTTGAGGTGGTGCCGAGTTCTTGTCCTTGTAGGAAGGGTCTAGTGATGAGTTGTGTTGAGGTGGTGCAGAGTTCTGATCTGTTGTCTCTCTGCACCCCTGTGTCCAACTCCAGAACGGCCAGGAATAGGGTTCTGTTGCCCAACCTGATAGGGCCTGTGAATGGCTGACCAGGTAAGCTGACTGCGTTCTCTGGCAACCTGGTCCCAAACACAGAGGTATGAAGTGGCTTTTGCCACTGGAGAAATGTGCCTCGTTTCAGGAACTAGGTCGCACGTCACTACTACACAGGAGAGTCATTAGAACGTAAACATTAATTTTTTAAATAAAAATTTGTTTTTTTCTGGCAGAAATGCTTTCATGTGTCTTAATAACAAACTTAACCATCTGTAAATACTTATACAAATGTTAAATTACGAGCCGAGTTTGGTTTAGCCACTATAAAAGGTGTAACCGCTGGTTTCTTCCTCTTCCTCTGAAGAGGTGTAGCAAGGATCGGACCAAGATGCGTGGTGGTAAGTGTCCATGGTTGTTTATTTAAAAACATCAACTGAACACTATGAAATACAAAAAAAACAATAAACGTGAACAAAACCGAAACAGAACCGTGTGGCGACAAACACAGACACGGAAACAAACACCCACAAACCAACAGTGAAACCCAGGCTACCTAAGTATGTATGAGTCTCAATCAGAGACAACTAACGACACCTGCCTCTGATTGAGAACCATACTAGGCCGAAACATAGAAATTCCAAAATCATAGAAAAACAAACATGGACTGCCCACCCCAACTCACGCCCTGACCATACTAAATAACGACAAAACAAAGGAAATAAAGGTCAGAACGTGACAAAAGGGAGGAACCTTCCCGCTAGCCGTAAGATGAACGGGCTGGACATGCCAAGAGATGAGTTCTGATTGGTCTGTCGTGTAACATGCTTCTGTCTATAACATGAGCTGCTCAGTATGTGTAGGTAATGCGCTTCGAGTTTTGGTGCATGACAGCACGTTTGGAGTCTGTGTGGAGGAAGGAAAATGGTGTCCCTTGAGAGGGCAAGAAGAAGATGTATGTCAGGAGAAGTGCAGTATTATAATAAAGAATGGAATAGAAAAAGAGAGTCAGAGGAAGTCGAAGAGAGAGAGGAGGGTGGGCTTGAATCAGTTCAAAATTGTGGGAAAAAAGGGAGATGGTTTTGTTCAAGAAGAACGGTAGAAAGTGTGAGCTGTACGCCAGATGGAAGACAGGAAGTGAGTGAGGGGTGAAGCATCGGACACGGTGGGTGTGGTGAAGTTCTCTGAGCCCAAGGCACGAGGTCAGGATGAAGATGACTCTGTGACAGTAGCAGTGACATGTATGTTTGGAAACAGTGGACCCTTGACTTTGGCTGATCCATTTGTGGTTTCAGGGTGGGTGAAAACAAAAGTTGGGTGCTGTGGAATCGGGAAGGTAAGCAGAAGTGGCCTGGTGATAATTGCTGGTGTTTCTGCAGGTCAGAGGAAGCATGACGTTCCGTGTTCAACTAATGTGGAAAAGGATGTGGATTGTTTTGCTCTCAAGAAAAGGCGCCATTGAAAGGAGTGATTACTGGGGTAACTGTAACTGAAGGGAATATTTTCAGCGTTTGTGACTCTCGTTGTTTGGTGCTAACGCAGACAGAGGAGGGCGTGAGTGGTCAAACAGAAAAGTCATCGGTTCTTTGAGTTTTGAGTTGGTCTGCCCACAGCACGGATATATAGAACATGTGTGAGCTTTAGTACCCAATACATTACGTTGTTACAGGTGTCTCGCCTTTCTGCATGTGGCAGAAGTGTGGGAGGGAGTAATTCCCATGTGGCGTCAGTGTGGGAGGGTCGCCTGCCAGGTGCGAGAAGGGTGCAGCCGGTGTCCAGGAATGCGTAGTTACTGAAGAGATGGAGAGCATGTGTGTAGCGTTTATGAGTAGCCAATACGAGTAGCGTGATCAGCAGAGGGTGGTCAAACGTCTACGTGTGAGCATGAGGCCAGGGCAGAAGTGGGGCAGAGGAGGTGGTGTCCTGGGATGTAGCAAGCAGTGTGCAGGAGGAGAGGTCATGAGGTCCCAGGTAGTGAATCTGTGCAGAAGGTATGAGACTACAGAGAAGGTGTATGCCATGCGGAGGAAGTAAGACTGGAGTGTGTGTACAGTGTAGAGGGATGACCTGAGAGGCAGATCCGTACCAGTAGAGGATGATCCTGAGAGGAGGCAGATCTGACCGGTCCAGCGGTCTAGGGAGTGGAGTCAGGGAGAGTTAGGCGTATCTGTACCGGTAGTAAGGATCCTGAGGAGTATGGAGTCAATACCAGTACAGGGAGATCCTGAGGAGGAGTAGATCTGTACCAGTACAGAGGGAGGGATCCTGAGAGGAGGGTGTTAGTAGTAGATCTGTACCAGTACAGAGGGAGGGATCCTGAGGAGGGGTGAGTAGTAGATCTGTACCAGTACAGAGGGAGGATCCTGAGAGGAGGGTGAGTAGAGATCTGTACCAGTCAGAGGAGGGATCCTGAGAGGAGGGTGCTAGAGCAGATCTGTACCAGTACAGGGAGGATCCTGAGAGAGTAGATCTGTACCAGTACAGAAGGAGAGATCCCTGAGAGAGAGTAGATCTGTACCAGTACAGAGGAGGGATCCTGAGA
>NW_026280808.1:0-5216 GCF_023373465.1 Oncorhynchus keta | reverse complement strand
AAACAATGTTCAATGTCTAAGTCTTTTATTCATTTCTCTGTTGAATTAAGATGTTGTCTCTTCTCTTCTAGCGTAAACCACCTCTAGAGGTCAAATGACCTTTTTCGAGGACATCAAAGATGGGGTGAAACTGTTAGCTCTATTGAGGTGCTGTCTGGACAGAGACTGGTAAGCACTGCTCTAATAAAACAGCCTGGCCACTGGATACTTCTGTTCGTGCTACAGAGTTCAGTTACATTTAATTACCACACTATAGTGTAAAGGGAGGATTATACAAAATGTTCTGTATGAATAAAGGAACTACGAATTCACAGCCAGTAATCACACTGTAGTTGTGTGTTATACAGGCCTATTCGTCAGTCAGTGCTACTCTCATACTTTGCTGGTTGTTGTATACAGTATGTATTTGTGTTGAACTTTCTTGCTGTTTTTTAATGTGAGTGCTCTGGTTGGTAAGATTTACATTATATTTACAGTATTACTTATGGGAAATATTTTGACCTTCACTTGAACCCTCCCTCCTCTTCTCCCAGCCCTGTGAGCAGGGCCGCCACAGAGGATCCACTGGGTATCCAACATCGGCACCGCCCTCAGGTTCCTAGAAGGCAGGAAGGTAAACACACCTCATAGTGACAACTAAGTCGTTTTCTGAAGTATTTTGTCATAGCTTGAGTTTAAAGTATAAACCAAAGTGCTTCTTAGCAATGTCACCTAATAGCTTTAGGACAAGGCTTGTGAAAAGTAGATGAACTTATATTTAATGCTACTGTAACAGTTTGAAAATGAACTATAATTTGATAGTGTTTAGGAACAAAAATACAGTGCTGTGAAAAAGTATTTCCCTTTCTGATTTTCTATATTGTTGCATATTTTTGACACCGAATGTTATCAGATCTTCAACCAAAACTTAATATTATATGAAGGAACCAGAGTTTATATTTATTAGGATCCCCATTAGCCGACGCCAATGGCGACAGCTAGTCTTAGCATTTGCCCCGTTACACTCAATAAGTGGTTGTGCCACCTTAGCTGTAATGACTGCAACCAAATGCTTCCTGTAGTTGTTGATCAGTCTCTCATATCGCTGTGGAGGAATTCTGGCCCACTCTTCCATGTAGAACAGCTTTAACTCAGCGGGATTTGTGGGTTTTCAAGCATGAACTGTCCTTTCAAATCCTGTCACAACATCTCAATGGGATTAGGTCTGGACTTTGACTAGGCTACCAAATCCTCAAATGTGTTACTTTTTTAAGCCATTTTCATGTAGACTTGATTGTGTGTTTTGGATCATTGTCTTGCTGCATGACCCAGATGCGTTTCAGCTTCAGCTCACAGACAGATGGCCTCCTGTAGAATTCTCTGATACAGAGCAGAATTCCTGGTTCCTTCTATTAACCTTTCTAGCACAGGCGTTCATGCAGGCCCACCTCGACAACATCGAAATTGCAGAGCGAAAATCAAACAACAGAAATATAAATATTTAACATTCATGAAAATACATGTGTAATAAATACATCAAAATAAAGCTTTACTTGTTAATCCAGCCATGTGTCAGATTTCAAAAGGCTTTATGGTAAAGCAAACCATGTGATTATCTGAGGACAGCGCCCGCATACAAAACCATGAAAAACATTTTTCAACCAGGCAGGTGCGACACACGAAAGTCAGAAATGACGATATAATAAATGCCTTACCTTGAAGATCTTCTTCTGTTGGCACTCCAATAGGTCCAGAAACATCACAAATGGTCATTTTGTTCGATAAAGTCCTTCTTTATATACATAAAAACTCTGTTTAGCTGGTGGGCAGCAGTCAATAATCCACCGGTTTCCTCCTTCAAAAATGCATACAAATGAATCCCAAACGTTACCAATAAACTTATCCAAACAAGTCAAACAATATTTATAATCAAACATTAGGTACCCTAATATGTAAATAAACAATCAAATTTAAGACGGAGAATAGTATGTTCATTACCGAAGATAAATAAAAAGAATGTGCTTTCCTCCACTCGCATGGAAACACTACAGCGAAAACGGAAGCCACTTAAAAACTACAACTTCTAGCTTATTTTTCCAAAAACCAGCCTGAACCTCTTTTTAAAGACTGTTGACATTTAGTGGAAGCCCTAGGAACTGCAATCTGGGAGGTTTTCGCCTTATAATAAAAGTGACAGCCATTGAAAACAGTGGTAGGCTGAATTATTTTTTTGGGATGGTTTGTCCTTGGGGTTTCGCCATCCCTATCAGTTCTGTTATACTCACAGACATTATTTTAACAGTTTTAGAAACGTTAGAGTGTTTTCCATCCAAATCGACCAATTATATGCATATCCTAGCTTCTGGGCTTGAGTAACAGGCAGTTTACTTTGGGCACACTTTTCATCCGGATGTCAAAATACTGCCCCCTAGCCCATTGAGGTTTTAAGACAAGTCGTCCAGGTCCTGTGGCTGGAAAACATCCCCGAACCATCACACTACCACCACCATACTTGACCGTTGGTATGAGGTTCTTACTGTGGAATGCAGTGTTTGGTTTTCGCCAGGCATAATGGGACCCATGTCATCCAAAAAAGTTATACTTTTGACTCATCTGTCCATAGAACATTCTTCCCAAGAGTCTCGATGATGGCATTGCCCCTATCTATGTAGCTTGTTTCTGGTCACAGGTTCAGAATGGTACAAAATCCCAACACGTACTTAAAATGAACCTTACAAACAGCAGTGTTGGGTGATTTGGGAAGCCATAGTCATTCAAATAATAATATAATAATACTTGTAGGAAAGGTTTTCATCTTTAGCTCACAATCTGTGGATAATATACGATTAGAAAGGTGCAAAAATGTTGTAAAACATCACAACACAATTTAAAAAATATATGGCACGTTGAAACCAAAACGAGGATGTCTATGGTGATAGGTGGGATGGGCTGAGAGTGGCGATAGGTGATAGGTGGGATGGGCTGAGAGTGGCGATAGGTGATGGTGGGATGGGCTGAGAGTGGCGATAGGTGATAGGTGGGATGGGCTGAGAGTGGCGATAGGTGATAGGTGGGATGGGCTGAGAGTGGCGATAGGTGATAGGTGGGATGGGCTGAGAGTGGCGATAGGTGATAGGTGGGATGGGCTGAGAGTGGCGATAGGTGATAGGTGGGATTAAAGAGCTTATGATTGGTGATGTATTATTGTTACGTGACTGCTTTATATAGAAGTACCATGTGATAAATGTGTATGCAAAATGTGTATGCATTTTGTATATGTAAAATGTATTTGTAAAATGCATATGTAGCAGAAAAGCTGAAAGAAAACAAAACATATATTTGTCCTCCGAAGAGGGGAGGTTAATAAAAATAAAACATGTAAATCTTGATGATCATCCGGGTGCTTCCAGGTGCAAACTTGAGTCAGTCACCTTTCTGGATGAGATGGGTCCCATTATATCTGGTGAAAAAATCTAACTCAGGTTCCCTTTATCTAATATTAGGTTTTGGTTGAAGATCTGATAACAATCAGTATCAAAAATATGTAAAAATAGAGAAAATCAGAAAGGGGGCGTCTACTTTTTCACGGCACTGTAGGTAAATGAAGGCTCTGCATGAAGAGATGTATCTCTGCAAGGCCCTATGGATGGAACATCCTGTCTCAGTTTGTATTCTCTGAGGCATATCTCTTATTGTAACCCTCTCTCACCATGCCTGACCTCTGACCTCAGTCTGTGTACCGAGATCCCGGTCAGTGGCTGCCTGTAAAACACACATATACTGTATGCATTCCTCTTGTTTGATGCACGGTGTGTATTCCTAGATATTCTTTGGTTGAGCCATTCTTTTCCTCATAGTACATCTTGATTACTGTAGTGCCACCAACCAGGTGCTTTAAGTCTTTCATGCATTTTGTATGTATTTTGACTCAAACTTTGGTGTCAAATCTTTCCTTCCTTCTTCTTCTTCCAACCTTTATGAAAGAGTAGTAAAAAAGGGGAAACTAGTTCAATGCCGATCCAAAGTTTGTTGTGACTATTCACTACATTGGCTTTATTGTTAGTGTCCTGTTAAATTGAGCATGCAGCCAGAAAGTGTCAGTGTTTTTAAGCTTTGTTTCCATTGAACATGGCATACAAATAAAGGCATTTTAACTCATTATATGAAGGGTGCCTTGGTCCTCTTTCCTTTTTGATGAGAACGGTACATCTTTCATTTTCCTCAGTTGAGCTTAGCTGTTTCTTCACGCTTCCGCTCTATAAATGCCTAATATCAGAATGTTATTTGGGTTGTTAATTGGATTCCTTCTGACGTTCTTGATTTCTTGTTTCTAGTTTTTATTATGTAAAATGTTTGTACTTGTTTGGCATTTTACTGCACTTTCTAGGTATTTGGTATTTTATTAGGGTCCCCATTAGCTGTTGCAAATGCAGCAGGAGCTAGTAACACAAGCATTTCGCTCCACCCGCTATAGCATCTGCTAAACTGTGTGCTTGACCAATCAACTTTGATTTGATTTATTAGAGAGCTGATTTTGATGTCTGTGAAGAAAACATAAAATCTCCCATTATTATGGCAGTGGCCCCACTAATCAATAAATGCCTTTATTTGTTAAAAATTCATTCAGAATGCACTCCATGTATATATATAATATATATATAATATATATATATATATATAATATATATATATAATATATATATATATATATATATATGGAAATATAAATATATATATATATATATATATATATATATATATATATATATATGCATTTCCCAAGTTAATTTTATGACAAGATTGGAATTGCAGTTCAATTTGGGTTTTATTCCGAACAGATCAAGCTAGTCAACATCCATGCCACTGACATAGCAGACGGTCGACCATCCATTGTCCTGGGGTTGATTTGGACTGTCATCCTCTACTTCCAGGTAATGTGTAGTTGTATCTGCAGGAGAACACTATTGGGGTCCAGGTAGAACCCTTTTGTTGGATGTTGCCATGGTCACTCGCAGCAATGTTTGCTCTAATTCCCGACCCCCTGTCAGATCGAGGAGTTGACCAGTAACCTGCTAGCCCTGGAGGCCCTGTCCAGCAGCACCTCCTCAGTGGACAGCATGGCCAGTAGCTCAGAGACAGGCAGTCCCGCCTTAAAGAGGGAGGTGGCACCCAAGAAGTTCCAGGGCAATGCCAAGAAGGCCCTCCTCAGATGGGTACAGAGCACTGCTGCCAAGTAC
>NW_026280807.1:0-8339 GCF_023373465.1 Oncorhynchus keta | reverse complement strand
GAAACCTCTAATTTGGTGAAACTTAAATGAACGGACCATTTACCTCTCACCCAATACACAATTTAAAGCATGAATATGAGTATGAGGTGAAGGGGAAAAGAAACACACTCAATGAAACTCAATATCTATGTGTTTAGAATAGCTATGAGTTCATGCCACTGAGCACACCTCTGTTCCTTTTGGCAGAGCCAGACACAATATGACAGATTAAACGACTGGCTTCCGGGTTAAGTGGGCGGGTGTTAATTAAGAAGGGTGGGTGTCTTTTAGGTTCCAGTTGTTGTTGCTAGTCAACATTCAGTGGACACCCCCATGAGTGTCTTTCAGAACCCCTCTAAAACCTGCTAAAAACTGCTTCGTTTTGGATGTTGGTCAGTAACGGCTTTGAAGTTCCCTTCTATTTGACGACACTATTTGGTTTTATTATTTTTATCTCACCTTTATTTAACCAGGTAGGCTAGTTGAGAACAAGTTCTCATTTGCAACTGCGACCTGGCCAAGATAAAGCATAGCAGTGTGAACAGACAACACAGAGTTACACATGGAGTAAACAATTAGCAAGTCAATAACACAGTAGAAAAAAATGGGCAGTCTATATACAATGTGTGCAAAAGGCATGAGGAGGTAGGCGAATAATACAATTTTGCAGATTAACACTGGAGTGATAAATGATCAGATGGGCATGTACAGGTAGAGATATTGGTGTGCAAAAGAGCAGAAAAGTAAATAAATAAAAACAGTATAAAAACAGTATGGGAATGAGGTAGGTGAAAAAGGGTGAGCTATTTACCTATAGACTATGTACAGCTGCAGCGATCGGTTAGCTGCTCGGATAGCTGATGTTTGAAGTTGGTGAGGGAGATAAAAGTCTCCAACTTCAGCGATTTTGCAATTCGTTCCAGTCACAGGCAGCAGAGTACTGGAACGAAAGGCGGCCAAATGAGGTGTTGGCTTTAGGGATGATCAGTGAGATACACCTGCTGGAGCGCGTGCTACGGATGGGTGTTGCCATCGTGACCAGTGAACTGAGATAAGGCGGAGCTTTACCTAGCATGGACTTGTAGATGACCTGGAGCCAGTGGGTCTGGCGACGAATATGTAGTGAGGGCCAGCCGACTAGAGCATACAAGTCGCAGTGGTGGGTGGTATAAGGTGCTTTAGTGACAAAACGGATGGCACTGTGATAGACTGCATCCAGTTTGCTGAGTAGAGTGTTGGAAGCCATTTTGTAGATGACATCGCCGAAGTCGAGGATCGGTAGGATAGTCAGTTTTACTAGGGTAAGCTTGGCAGCGTGAGTGAAGGAGGCTTTGTTGCGGAATAGAAAGCCGACTCTGGATTTGATTTTTGATTGGAGATGTTTGATGTGAGTCTGGAAGGAGAGTTTGCAGTCTAGCCAGACACCTAGGTACTTATAGATGTCCACATATTCAAGGTTGGAACCATCCAGGGTGGTGATGCTAGTCGGGCATGCGGGTGCAGGCAGCGATCGGTTGAAAAGCATGCATTTGGTTTTACTCGCGTTTAAGAGCAGTTGGAGGCCACGGAAGGAGTGCTGTATGGCATTGAAGCTCGTTTGGAGGTTTGATAGCACAGTGTCAATGACGGGCCGAAAGTATATAGAATGGTGTCGTCTGCGTAGAGGTGGATCAGGGAATCGCCCGCAGCAAGAGCAACATCATTGATATATACAGAGAAAAGAGTCGGCCCGAGAATTGAACCCTGTGGCACCCCCATAGAGACTGCCAGAGGACCGGACAGCATGCCCTCTGATTTGACACACTGAACTCTGTCTGCAAAGTAATTGGTGAACCAGGCAAGGCAGTCATCCGAAAAACCGAGGCTGTTGAGTCTGCCGATAAGAATTTGGTGATTGACAGAGTCGAAAGCCTTGGCGAGGTCGATGAAGACGGCTGCACAGTACTGTCTTTTATCGATGGCGGTTATGATATCATTTAGTACCTTGAGTGTGGCTGAGGTGCACCCGTGACCGGCTCGGAAACCAGATTGCACAGTGGAGAAGGTACGGTGGGATTCGAGATGGTCAGTGACCTGTTTGTTGACTTGGCTTTCGAGAAGACCTTAGATAGGCAGGGCAGGATGGATATAGGTCTATAGCAGTTTGGGTCCAGGGTGTTCCCCCTTTGAAGAGGGGATGACTGCGGCAGCTTTCCGCGACTTGGCTTTCGAAGACCTTAGATAGGCAGGGCAGGATGGATATGAGGTCTAGCAGTATTGGGTCCAGGGTTTGTCTCCCCTACGAAGAGGGGGATGACTGCGGCAGCTTTCCAATCCTTGGGGATCTCAGACGATATGAAAGAGAGGTTGAACAGGCTGGTAATAGGGGTTGCGACAATGGCGGCAGATAGTTTCAGAAATAAGCGGGTCCAGATTGTCAAGCCCAGCTGATTTGTACGGGTCCAGGTTTTGCAGCTCTTTCAGAACATCTGCTATCTGGATTTGGGTAAAGGAGAACCTGGAGAGGCTTGGGTGAGGAACTACGGGGCGGAGCTGTTGGCCGAGGTTGGAGTAGCCAGGCGGAAGGCATGGCCATCCGTTGAGAAGTGCTTATTGAAGTTTTCGATAATCATGGATTTATCGGTGGAGACCGTGTTTCCTAGCCTCAGTGCAGTGGGCAGCTGGGAGGAGGTGCTCTTGTTCTCCATGGACTTCACAGTGTCCCAGAACTTTTTGGAGTTGGAGCTACAGGATGCAAACTTCTGCCTGAAGAAGCTGGCCTTAGCTTTCCTGACTGACTGCGTGTATTGGTTCCTGACTTCCCTGAACAGTTGCATATCACGGGGCTATTCGATGCTATTGCAGTCCGCCACAGGATGTTTTTGTGCTGGTCGAGGGCAGTCAGGTCTGGAGTGAACCAAGGGCTGTATCTGTTCTTGGTTCTGCATTTTTTGAACGGAGCATGCTTATCCAAAATGGTGAGGAAGTTACTTTTAAAGAATGACCAGGCATCCTCAACTGACGGGATGAGGTCAATGTCCTTCCAGGATACACGGGCCAGGTCGATTAGAAAGGCCTGCTCACAGAAGTGTTTTAGGGAGCGTTTGACAGTGATGAGGGGTGGTCGTTTGACTGCGGCTCCGTGGCGGATACAGGCGATGAGGCAGTGATCGCTGAGATCCTGGTTGAAGACAGCGGAGGTATATTTGGAGGGCCAGTTGGTCAGGATGACGTCTATGAGGGTGCCCTTGTTTACAGAGTTAGGGTTGTACCTGGTGGGTTCCTTGATGATTTGCGTGAGATTGAGGGCATCTAGCTTAGATTGTAGGACTGCCGGGGTGTTAAGCATATCCCAGTTTAGGTCACCTAACAGAACAAACTCTGAAGCTAGATGGGGGCGATCAATTCACAAATGGTGTCCAGGGCACAGCTGGGAGCTGACGGGGGTCGGTAGCAGGCGGCAACAGTGAGAGACTTGTTTCTGGAGAGAGTAAATTTCAAAATTAGTAGTTCAAACTGTTTGGGTATGGACCTGGAAAGTATGACATTACTTTGCAGGCTATCTCTGCAGTAGACTGCGACTCCGCCCCCTTTGGCAGTTCTATCTTGACGGAAGATGTTATAGTTGGGTATGGAAATCTCTGAATTTTTGGTGGCCTTCCTGAGCCAGGATTCAGACACGGCAAGGACATCAGGGTTAGCAGAGTGTGCTAAAGCAGTGAGTAAAACAAACTTAGGGAGGAGGCTTCTGATGTTGACATGCATAAAACCAAGACTTTTTCGATCACAGAAGTCAACAAATGAGGTTACCTGGGGACATGCAGGGCCTGGGTTTACCTCCACATCACCCGCGGAACAGAGAAGGAGTAGTATGAGGGTGCGGCTAAAGGCTATCAAAACTGGTCGCCTAGAGCGTTGGGGGCAGAGGATAAGAGGAGCAGGTTTCTGGGCATGGTAGAATATATTCAGGGCATAATGCGCAGACAGGGGTATGGTGGGGTGCGGGTACAGCGGAGGTAAGCCCAGGCACTGGGTGATGATGAGAGAGGTTGTATCTCTGGACATGCTGGTTGTAATGGGTGAGGTCACCGCATGTGTGGGGGGTGGGACAAAGGAGGTAACAGGGGTATGCAGAGTGGATCTAGGGGCTCCATTGTGAACTAAAACAATGATAACTAACCTGAACAACAGTATACAAGGCATATTGACATTTGGGAGAGACATACAGCGAGGCATACAGTAATCACAGGTGTTGAATTGGGAAAGCTAGCTAAAAACAGTAGGCGAGGCTAATCAGCTAGCACAACAAACAGCAGGTAAAATGGCGTTGACTAGGCAACTGGGCCGACAGATAAAACAAACAAGCAGAATGGAGTACCGTGATTAATGGACAGTCCAGCGTGCGTCAGCTATGTAGCCAAGAGATCAGTGTCCAGGGGGCAGCGGTGGATGGGCAGGGAAGCTGGGCTGGCGAGTGTTATCCAGGTTTTAAAAAAAAACTAACAATGACTAAATAGCTTGTAGCTAGTTAGCTGGTTAGCGTCTGGAGGTTCTTGAGTGTGTCATAAAAATAAAATAAAAATCAAAGAGAGATAGAAAGTAAATGGGTTAAATGGGTTAACTTGCTGGGGAACTTACAAGACTAACAGTGAAATTATTACATATGGGCCTTTCCCAACAATGCAGAGAAAAAAATATTATAATAATAACACAAGGAATAAAAACACAATGAGAAATGATAACTTGGCTATATACTCAGGGTACCAGTACCACGTCGATGTGCAGGGGTACGAGGTAATTGAGGTAGATATGTACATAGGTAGGGGTAAATGACTAGGCAACGGGATAGATAAACAGTAGCAGCAGCGAATGTAATGAGTCAAAATCGTTAGTGCAAAAAGGGTCAGTGCAGATAGTTCGGGTAGCTATTAGTTAACTATACTGAACAAAAATATAAACGCAGCATAGAACGATTTTAATGATTTTGCTGAGTTCATATAAGGAAATCAGTGAATTAAAATAAATTCATTAGGCCCTAATCTATGGATTTCACATGACTGGGTGGGCCTGGGGGGGCATAGGCCCACCCACTTGGGAGTCAGGCCCAGCCAACAAGAAGGAGTTTTACAGACATAAATACTCATCAGTTTCATCAGCTTTCAGGGTGGCTGGTCTGGTGATTCCACAGGTGAAGAAGTTAGATGTGGAGGTCGTGGGCTGGTGTGGTTACACGTGGTCTGTGGTCGTGAGGCCAGTTGGACGTAGAATTCTCTAAAACGACATTGGAAGTGGCTTATGGTAGAGAAATTAACATTTCATTTTCTGGCAACTGCTCTGGTGGACATTCCTGCAGTCAGCATGCCAATTGCATGCTCCCTCAACTTGAGTAATACGCTTTTGTGTGTATGGAACATTTCTGGGATCTTTTATTTCAGCTTATAAAGATGGCACCAACACTTTACATGTTGCATTTATATTCTTGTTCAGTATATTTAGTAGTCTTATGGACTTGGTGCATTGGTATCACTTGCACGCGCGACGGAGAAAACAGTCTGTGACTTGGGTGGCTGGAGTCTTTGACAAGGGTTACCTTGGCGTTCTTGGATTTCACAGGGACGATGGTGGTCTGCTTAAAATCTCTAGTTATTACAGACTCGGTCAAGGGGAGGTTGAAAATGCCAGTGAAAACAACCGGCAGCTGGTTGTCTGGCACGAGGCCTTGTGAATGTCAACCTGTTTAAGGGCTTACTCAAATCAGCTACGGAAAGTCAGATAACACAGTCGTCTGGAACTGCTAGTGCTCTCACACATGGTTCAGTGATGCTTGCCTCAAAGTGAGCGTAGAAGGCATTTAACTCGTCTGTTAGTCTCGGAGCATTCGGCAGCTCGAGGCTGGATTCGATCTTAGTCCTGTATTGACGCTTTGCATGTTTGATGGCTCATCAGGGTCGCCGCGGCATTTAATGTAAGTGTCGGATTAGTGTCCCGCTCCTTGGCGGCAGCTCTAGCCTTTAGCTCAGTGCGGATGTTGCCTGTAAACCATGGCTTTTGGTTGGGATACAGTGCATTCGAAAAATATTGAGCAAATTTATTTAAAAATAACTACTGAAATATCACACAATGCATTCGGAAAGTATTCAGACCCATTCACTTTTTCCACATTTTGTTACGTTACAGCCTTATTCCAATTTTATTTTTATTTTTATTCCTTATCAATCTACACACAATTCAACATAATGACAATGCGATAACAGGTTTTAGGAATTTTTGCAAATGTATTAAAAATAAACAACGGAAATACCTTATTTACATAAATATTCAGACCCTTTGCTATGAGACTCAAAATTGAGCTCAGGTGCATCTTGTTTCTATTCATCATCCTTGAGATGTTTCTACAACTTGATTGAAGTCCAACTGGTAAATTCTATTGATTGGACATGATCTGGAAAGGCACACCCATGTCTATATAAGGTCTCACAGTTGTCAGCACAAAAACCAAGCCATGAGGACAAAGGGAGTGTCGGTAGAGCTCCAAGACAGGATTGTGTCGAGGCACAGATCTGGGGAAAGGTACCAAAAATGTCTGCAGCATTGAAGGTCCCAAAGAACACAGTGTTCTGCATCATTCTTAAATGGAAGAGTTTGGAACCACCAACACTCTTCCCTAGAGCTAGCTGCCTTGCCAAACTGAGCAATAGGGGGAGATTATCTGGTCTGCAGTCTAACCAAGATTGAACTCTTTGTCCTGATCAGTGTGTACAACAAAAAAATGGCTGAGTGAAATCAGGGAAACCTAAAACTGGTGGGTGAAGCAAACACTCAATCAGCTGTTCAAGTGCCTGTTGATGCTGGTCAGTCCACAGGATTGGCTTGTTTGAGGAGCACCACATGACTTACTTTCTTTGTTTTTGTTTTCCGTGGGTGGTCAGGTAATTTCTCTGAATCTGCTTTCAGGGAGATCATACAGGCAGCTGGCACTCCTAGAAAAGTCTTTGATGTACTGTCTGTAGTAAGTGAGTAAACCAAGCATTTTCTGAGCTGGCCCACAGTCTCTGGTCTGATTTCTTTCAATGCTCTTACTGCTTCAAAATCGGCTGAGTCAACTCGGCTGCCCTCTGCAGACATTATTCTGCCCAAATAACGGACCTGAGGTTTTAAAGAGATCACACTTACTTGGTTTGAGTTTAATGCCATACTCTCTGAGACGCTGCAAAACTTTTCGCACATCATTCACATGGCTGTTGAATGTTGTACTGAAAAAACTAAGCGTATCGTCAGATAAGGAATGCAGATGTTATCCCGGAGCCCTTCCAAACACTCCTCCGTACACCGCTGAAAAGCTGCAGGAGCGTTCATGAGGCCGAATGGCATACGTATCCACTCATAGAGTCCCCACGGTGTCACAAATGCTGTCAGTGGTCTGCTTTCTTCAGAGATGAACCCCTGGTGATACACTTTCCCCTGCTCTAAGAGGGAGAACCAGGAATTACCACCTAAACTGTCCATGATGTCTCGGACCTCGAGGGATGGGCTGGCGGTCGGGATGTGTCTTTCTGTTCAGGTCTCTGTAATCTATACACAACCCGGAGGGTCCCGTCCTTCTACTGAACGCACACGCACAGGTGAAGAATATGAAGAGTTTGACTTCCCTAACTCCGGCCCTGGACTATGGGGTCATAAATGTAACCCTTCGTCTCCTGATGCAGTGGACTGGGCACAGACATGTATGTGCGCTTTACTGGTTCAGAGTCCTTGTGGAAAAATAGTCATTTCAATCGTTCAATGCAGCCAAAGTCATTGTCTGATCTGGAGAAGGAGTAAATAACCTGGGTCGACCACACTATGGGTTCAGTCCATGAAAAGACTGTCACACATCCAGGTCCTTCCATAGTCTGTTGAGAGCATGGTTTGTAACCCAGGCAGGGTCTGATCCGATCTCAACGACACGAGAACGCATGCAACACGATTGTAAGTCGCTTGATAGCGCCAAATGGCATATAATATTATTATATATTATCTTTGAGCAATAAGCCACATCGAAACACTTAATTCACAGGAATACTGTTTTATAGAACAGAACCTTCCTCTTCTTATTTCACACTTACCATCTGTCACTATTCTTACGCTAACAGCCCGTATAAAAGCTCTCGACCTTGTTTCTTTGAGGCTTGCAGCTTGCTTTAATTGTAATCTTACTGTTTATCTGGTCATTACTTCAGGATGTGCCTGGATAACATTGAAAACCCATGATGGATGAGAGATTGGTGACAGTCTTCATTACCAGCACTGATGATCAGTTCCTTCTTGTTTGGGTCAACTCCAGAGGCTGACGTAAAAGTTGTTTCAATCCATCCCAGGCACGGAATTTCAGTCCGCATTTG
>NW_026280806.1:0-3208 GCF_023373465.1 Oncorhynchus keta | reverse complement strand
ATTTTCATTTCATTACAGTACAACGGTTTGATTTGTTTGATCGTAGCTAGCTACATAGCTAGCTACATAGCCGTCTTTGTTTCAAAGATAATTGTGTAGTCTAGACCGATTTCCTAGGTTAGCTAGCCAGCTATTGTCGTTTTAACTCAACGTAACGTAAACAACACTGCTAGCTAGCCAGCTAGCCCCCGAATAGCAGCACTGTAGAAATTATTACACTCAACGGAACGACTTGATTAGTGTAGTGTCAACAACGCAGCTACTGCCAGCTAGCCTACTTTAGCAGTACTGTATCATTTTAATCATTTTAGTCAATAAGATTCTTGCTACGTAAGCTAACTTTCTGAACATTCGAGACGTGTAGTCCGCTTGTCATTCCAATTTCCTTGCATTAGCGTAGCCTTTTCTGTAGCCTGTCAACTATGTGTCTGTCTATCCCTGTTCTCTCCTCTCTGCACAGACCATACAAACGCTCCACACCGCGTGGCCGCGACCACCCTAACCTGGTGGTCCCAGCGCGTACGACCCACGTGGAGTTCCAGGTCTCTGGTAGCCTCTGGAACTGCCAATCTGCGGCCAACAAGGCAGAGTTCATCTCAGCCTATGCCTCCCTCCAGTCCCTTGACTTCTTGGCACTGACGGAAACATGGATCACCACAGATAACACTGCTACTCCTACTGCTCTCTCCTCGTCCGCCCACGTGTTCTCGCACACCCCGAGAGCTTCTGGTCAGCGGGGTGGTGGCACCGGGATCCTCATCTCTCCCCAAGTGGTCTTTCTCTCTTTCTCCTTACCCATCTGTCTATTGCCTCCTTTGAATTCCATGCTGTCACAGTTACCAGCCCTTTCAAGCTTAACATCCTTATCATTTATCGCCCTCCAGGTTCCTCGGAGAGTTCATCAATGAGCTTGATGCCTTGATAAGCTCCTTTCCTGAGGACGGCTCACCTCTCACAGTTCTGGGCGACTTTAACCTCCCCACGTCTACCTTTGACTCATTCCTCTCTGCCTCCTTCTTTCCACTCCTCTCCTCTTTGACCTCACCCTCTCACCTTCCCCCTACTCACAAGGCAGGCAATACGCTTGACCTCATCTTTACTAGATGCTGTTCTTCCACTAACCTCATTGCAACTCCCTCCAAGTCTCCGACCACTACCTTGTATCCTTTTCCCTCTCGCTCTCATCCAACACTTCCCACACTGCCCCTACTGGATGGTATCGCGCCGTCCCAACCTTCGCTCTCTCTCCCCGCTACTCTCTCCTCTTCCATCCTATCTTCTCTTCCCTCTGCTCAAACTTTCTCCAACCTATCTCCTGATTCTGCCTCCTCAACCCTCCTCTCCTCCCTTACTGCATCCTTTGACTCCCTATGTCCCCTATCCTCCAGGCCGGCTCGGTCCTCCCTCCCGCTCCGTGGCTCGACGACTCATTGCGAGCTCACAGAACAGGGCTCCGGGCAGCCGAGCGGAAATGGAGGAAAACTCGCCTCCCTGCGGACCTGGCATCCTTTCACTCCCTCCTCTCTACATTTTCCTCCTCTGTCTCTGCTGCTAAAGCCACTTTCTACCATTCTAAATTCCAAGCATCTGCCTCTAACCCTAGGAAGCTCTTTGCCACCTTCTCCTCCCTCCTGAATCCTCCTCCCTCCCTCCTCCTCTCTGCAGATGACTTCGTCAACCATTTTGAAAAGAAGGTCGATGACATCCGATCCTCGTTTGCTAAGTCAAACGACACCGCTGGTTCTGCTCACAGCCCTACCCTATGCTCTGACCTCTTTCTCCCTCTCTCCAGATGAAATCTCGCGTCTTGTGACGGCCGGCCGCCCAACAACCTGCCCGCTTGACCCTATCCCCTCCTCTCTTCTTCCAGACCATTTCCGGAGACCTTCTCCTTACCTCACCTCGCTCATCAACTCATCCCTGACCGCTGGCTACGCCCCTCCCGTCTTCAAGAGAGCGAGAGTTGCACCCTTCTGAAAAACCTACACTCGATCCCTCCGATGTCAACAACTACAGACCAGTATCCCTTCTCTCTTTTCTCTCCAAAACTCTTGAGCGTGCCGTCCTTGGCCAGCTCTACCGCTATCTCTCTCAGAATGACCTTCTTGATCCAAATCAGTCAGGTTTCAAGACTAGTCATTCAACTGAGACTGCTCTTCTCTGTATCACGGAGGCGCTCCGCACTGCTAAAGCTAACTCTCTCTCCTCTGCTGCTCATCCTTCTAGACCTATCGGCTGCCTTCGATACTGTGAACCATCAGATCCTCCTCTCCACCCTCTCCGAGTTGGGCATCTCTCCGGCGCGGCCCACGCTTGGATTGCGTCCTACCTGACAGGTCGCTCCTACCAGGTGGCGTGGCGAGAATCTGTCTCCTCACCACGCGCTCACCACTGGTGTCCCCAGGGCTCTGTTCTAGGCCCTCTTATTCTCGCTATACACCAAGTCACTTGGCTCTGTCATAACCTCACATGGTCTCTCCTATCATTGCTATGCAGACGACACACAATTAATCTTCCTTTTCCCCTTCTGATGACCAGGTGGCGAATCGCATCTCTGCATGTCTGGCAGACATATCAGTGTGGATGACGGATCACCACCTCAAGCTGAACCTCAGCAAGACGGAGCTCCTCTTCCTCCCGGGAAGGACTGCCCGCTCCATGATCTCGCCATCACGGTTGACAACTCCATTGTGTCCTCCTCCCAGAGCGCTAAGAACCTTGGCGTGATCCTGGACAACACCCTGACGTTCTCAACTAACATCAAGGCGGTGTCCCGTTCCTGTAGGTTCATGCTCTACAACATCCGCAGAGTACGACCCTGCCTCACACAGGAAGCGGCGCAGGTCCTAATCCAGGCACTTGTCATCTCCCGTCTTGATTACTGCAACTCGCTGTTGGCTGGGCTCCCTGCCTGTGCCATTAAACCCCTACAACTCATCCAGAACGCGCAGCCCGTCTGGTGTTCAACCTTCCCAAGTTCTCTCACGTCACCCCGCCTCCGCTCTCTCCACTGGCTTCCAGTTGAAGCTCGCATCCGCTACAAGACCATGGTGCTCGCCACGGAGCTGTGAGGGGAACGGCACCTCAGTACCTCCAGGCTCTGATCAGGCCCTACACCCAAACAAGGGCACTGCGTTCATCCACCTCTGGCCTGCTCGCCTCCCTACCACTGAGGAAGTACAGTTCCCGCTCAGCCCAGTCAAAACTG
>NW_026280805.1:0-6498 GCF_023373465.1 Oncorhynchus keta | reverse complement strand
ACTGCTGTCGAGAGCAGGGGTGTCAAAGTCAAATGGACGGAGGGCCAAATAAAAATTTAGCTACAAGCCGAGGCCGGACTGTTCGAATGTTCATTGAAAAATTTTTAAATGACGATATATAGTCTAGTGAACCTAATTGAACCTACTGAAAACCTAACAAATATATTCCAATATGATCAGATAAATAAAGCAATATTTTCTTATGGCTCTGTCAGTAATCTTTAATTTTCAACAGACACAAAAGACAAATTTCCTTTATATAAAAATCCCCATAACATGAACATTAAATGAAAGAAACCGGTATTCAAGGCACCATCAGTAGCCTATATTTTCTATTTTAGCAAAAGTGGGCTAAATTTACTTCAAAGAAAAAAACAATAATAGCAATTTTCTATCATCCACTCAACTGAAATATTTTAAAAATATAATTGGATTGAAATACAATAAAATAAAGTGCAAAAATCTATTAATCAAAAACAACACTTTGTTTAAGGAGAAGTAACATGCAGTGAAAACAAATATTAAACTTTAACTTTTAAACTTGAACTGAGTAAAAACTCTAAATATGTGATTGCACAGTAATGTTCACTTGTTTGAGGTTGAGGGTGATACTTGGTTATTATTATTATTATTATACTTGGTGGTGTCCCATCTTTTCCACAAGTTCATCAATGTTCGGTAAGGCTCTGAGCTGAGGAAATCCTCAGAATTGAGTGGAGGTGTTCAGCAGTAAGTCGACTTCTGTGTGATGTTTTGTTCAAGTTCATCAAAGAAAACAGTTGTTCACACAGGTATGTGCTGCCAAACATAGACAACGTTTGAGCAGCCTGGATGCGCAGCTGGGGCATTGTGTCGGGGAGGAAACGGGCGAACTCCGCAGCACCCACTGCCGCATATTTTGCCCTCAGTGCATCATTGCATTGGAGGTCAATCAACTCCATTTGGAGGTTTGGTGGTGAGCTTTCCACGTCAACAGCAAATGGGTTACCGAGCAGTTCCAACCTGCTTTTTTGTGCTTCAAAGTCAGCAAATCGGCGTCGAAAGTCAGCGGCAAGCATACCTATTTTATCAGCCAACTGTGCGCTCGGGAACGCACTGGTAGAGAGCTTCTCTTTCATGGTCTGGCAGCTGGGAAAGTGGCTCAAATTTTCTTTCCGCATCTCGTCTCCCACAGAGTCAGTTTGGTTTTAAATGCCTTCACTGTACTGTACATATCAGAGATGACACGATCCCGACCCTGCAGCTGCAAGTTCATTGCATTCAGATGACTCGTAATGTCACACAGAAAAGCCATTTCACACAGAAACATTTCGTCTCGGAGTTGTGTTGTGTCTTTCCCTTTGCTGTCAAGAACAGACAAATCTCCTCACGAAGCTCGAAACATCTTTGAAGCACCTTTCCCTGGCTTAGCCATCGCACCTCTGTGTGATAAGGCAAATCACCATGCTCCGTTTCTAACTCCGTCAGAAATGCCTTGAACTGGCGGTGATTCAAACCTTTGGCTCTGATAAAGTTAACTGTGCGCGTGATGATGCTCATTACATGCTCCATTTTCAAGGCTTTACCGCACAACGCTTCCTGGTGTATGATACAATGATAAGCTGTCAGCTCACCTGTCGCGTTTTCCTCTTGCATCTTTTCCCGTATCTTCGCCACCAGTCCGCTCCTGTGTCCACACATCGCAGGTGCTCCGTCGGTTGTCAAACCCACGAGTTTTTCCCAAGGCAGCTCCATCTCATTTACACATCTTGACACCTCTTCATACAAATCATGCCCCGTAGTTGTGCCATGCATAGGACGTAAAGCCAAAAACTCCTCTGTCACGCTTAGGCTGGAGTCCACTCCGCGGATGAAAATTGACAACTGGGCAATGTCAGAAATGTCGGTGCTCTCATCCACAGCCAAGGAATATGCAATGAAATCTTTTCCCTTTTTCACAAGCTGCTCTTTTAGATTGATGGACAACTGGTCTACTCTCTCGGCAATGGTGTTTCTGCTCAGACTCACATTTAAAAAGAGTTGCCTTTTTCTGGGCAAACTTCGTCACAAACTTTAATCATGCAGTTTTTGATGAAATCCCCCTCTGTAAATGGCCGGGCTGATTTAGCGATCTCTTCTGCCAAAATAAAACTGGCCTTGACAGCAGCCTGGCCTTGTGATTTGGCTTTTTTGAACAGAGCCTGTCGAGATTTGAGGCCTCGTTTTAATTCCTCTGCCTTTTGTAGCCTTTGTTCCATGTCCATATTCTTGTTTTTGTCCGCGTGTTTCGTTTCATAATGTCGTCTCAGATTATACTCTTTCAGTACCGCCACACTTTCTCACACAGAAGACACACAGGTTTCCAGCTACCTCCGTGAACAAATACTCCGACTCCCACCTTGTTTGAAACCCCGGTTCTCAGTGTCCACCTTCCGTTTGCCATTTTTGATGGGTATCTGAAAGTTAATTTTACTGTGATGCTGACAACTGCTGTGCCAATAAATATTGAAATGAAGCAGCCTACTGCTCGGTGCGTCACCGTTGCATTGTGGGAAATGTAGTATTGGTGCGTGTAAAAGATCTGCGGGCTGCCGGCTTGCTGCGGTCTGCGGGCCGGTTCTAATAATAAATCAAGATCATCCCAGGGGCCGTAAAAAACCTTCTCGCGGGCCGGATGTGGCCCGCGGGCCTTGACTCTGACATATGTGGTGTAGAGGGTCCCTGGTTCAAGCCCAGGTTAGCGCGAGGAGAGGGACGGAAGCAATACTGTTACAAAGTCTGATCCCATATCCTACACCTCCCCTTTGCATGCCTCTCCTGGGGAAACATTTAGAGGCTTCAGAAATACCTATGTCTCTTTCATGCGCATAGTCTGTGCAACTTGAGACAGAGAATGGATTATAATCACTTACAATGTAAACTTACATTTAGTGGTGCTATCACACTTGCCAGTTAATTCAACTATTAGGGCGATGAACAGGTGTACACTGCAATAGCGTGTAATCTAGGGTTTCGATTAGCATACTATAATTTCTGTAGCCTTGAAAGGCAGGCATCAACATGCCCAAACGAGGCTGCCAGCGATTTATAGAAATCGCTTTCTATGGGTACCAACCTTTTTTCTACGACTACAAATCGCTTTCTATGCGTAATAACTTTTTTCTATGTGTGAGAACTTTTCTACGCGTTTTAACTGTCTTTTTCTTGTCATCAAATCCCTGCCAAAAGTCAGGTAGGTGACCTAAGTGCTTCCAAATATTTAATAAAGCTGTATACAAACATGGTCTCTTTTTTTTCTTTGAGTAATGCAGGTGTTTCAGACTAGCCCAGTGCTTTCTGTGGTGGTGGGGCAGCCAGCGGAAAATACGGAGCGTAGGGGTTGGTAATGTTCTCCAATTACGCCGTGATAGGCTCAGTGTTCTGTCACTCATGGGGACACTATGTCACTGCAAAATGTACGGGTAGAGCTAAAAACTTCAAGCCCTTTGGATGCTGCAATAGAGTTGCATTGGAAGTGCCTATCCAAGAAGGCTCAAGGTCATTGGACAGAAATAAAATGACGTCAAATCACATTATATCTACCGTAGCTTTAATTGGACTGATCATGTCAACATCGTACTTTCAGAATCTTAGCTAGCAAGCTAGCAGTCATCATCATGAATCAAGTCAACAATCTACTAGCAAATCCTTTTCCATCATTGTCATATGAAGATAAATTATGAAGAGAAATGATAGATGAAACACTGGTGCTCATCGGCCATAAATATTACGCAAGTTGGAAAATCGCAAATTCAACAATAAGTGGTTTGGAAGGAATCAGTGGCTAACTGCAAGCTCTGCAAAGCAATCACTAGCCTGCTATTCAGTGGATTGGGTGTGTGCTCCAAGTCTGGATTTAAGGGTCAACATTGGCCATTCAACATTGGCCATGCTTTCAATCCAGCATCACTTCAAGACAACTGGGAACTCTGAAACAAAACAAGCTCAGACTGGTAAAATACATTTTGAACGGTCATCTATCTCAGAATTCCAGGTTGTAACTCGGCCTCTTTCTACAGCTCTTCAGTTAGTTTCCTGAAGATCACTGACATCATGATTGGACCTTGTTTTTTTGTTGTGGAGTTCCCAGCTGTCTTGAAAGCCCTTCATCAATAAGTGCATCGATGACGTCGTCCCCAGTGACCGTACATACATACCTGTTAGAATCATTTGCATGGTTTGAGATAATGGCTAAAGACGTGTAGTCCACTTGTCATTCCAATCTCCTTGCATTAGCGTCGCCTCTTCTGTAGCCTGTCAACTATGTGTCTGTCTATCCCTGTTCTCTCCTCTCTGCACAGACCATACAAACGCTCCACACTGCGTGGGTCGCGGCCACCTAATCTGGTGGTCCCAGCGCGCACGACCGTGGAGTTCCAGGTCTCCGGTAGCCTCTGGAACTGCCGATCTGCGGGCCAACAAGGCAGAGTTCATCTCAGCCTATGCCTCCCTCCAGTCCCCTCGACTTCTGGCACTGACGGAAACATGGATCACCACAGATAACACTGCTACTCCTACTGCTCTCTCTTTGTCCGCCCACGTGTTCCGCACACCCCGAGGAGCTTCTGGTCAGCGGGGTGGTGGCACCGGGATCTCATCTCTCCCAAGTGGTCATTCTCGCTTTCTCCCCTTACCCATCTGTCTATCGCCTCCTTTGAATTCCATGCTGTCACAGTTACCAGCCCTTTCAAGCTTAACATCCTTATCATTTATCGCCCTCAGGTCCCCTCGGAGGATCATCAATGAGCTTGATGCCTTGATAAGCTCCTTTCCTGAGGACGGCTCACCTCTCACAGTTCTGGGCGACTTTAACCTCCCCACATCTACCTTTGACTCATTCCTCTCTGCCTCCTTCTTTCCACTCCTCTCCTCTTTTGACCTCACCCTCTCACCTTCCCCCTACTCACAAGGCAGGCAATACGCTCGACCTCATCTTTACTAGATGCTGTTCTTCCACTAACCTCATTGCAACTCCCCTCCAAGTCTCCGACCACTACCTTGTATCCTTTTCCCTCTCGCTCTCATCCAACACTTCCCACACTGCCCCTACTCGGATGGTATCGCGCCGTCCCAACCTTCGCTCTCTCTCCCCCGCTACTCTCTCCTCTTCCATCCTATCATCTCTTCCCTCTGCTCAAACCTTCTCCAACCTATCTCCTGATTCTGCCTCCTCAACCCTCCTCTCCTCCCTTTCTGCATCCTTTGACTCTCTATGTCCCCTATCCTCCAGGCCGGCTCGGTCCTCCCCTCCCGCTCCGTGGCTCGACGACTCATTGCGAGCTCACAGAACAGGGCTCCGGGCAGCCGGGCGGAAATGGAGGAAAACTCGCCTCCCTGCGGACCTGGCATCCTTTCACTCCCTCCCTCTCTACATTTTCCTCCTCTGTCTCTGCTGCTAAAGCCACATTCTACCACTCTAAATTCCAAGCATCTGCCTCTAACCCTAGGAAGCTCTTTGCCACCTTCTCCTCCCTCCTGAATCCTCCTCCCCCCCTCCTCCCCTCTCTGCAGATGACTTCGTCAACCATTTTGAAAAGAAGGTCGACGACATCCGATCCTCGTTTGCTAAGTCAAACGACACCGCTGGTTCTGCTCACACTGCCCTACCCTGTGCTCTGACCTCTTTCTCCCCTCTCTCTCCAGATGAAATCTCGCGTCTTGTGACGGCTGGCCGCCCAACAACCTGCCCGCTTGACCCTATCCCCTCCTCTCTTCTCCAGACCATTTCCGGAGACCTTCTCCCTTACCTCACCTCGCTCATCAACTCATCCCTGACCGCTGGCTACGTCCCTTCCGTCTTCAAGAGAGCGAGAGTTGCACCCCTTCTGAAAAAACCTACACTCGATCCCTCCGATGTCAACAACTACAGACCAGTATCCCTTCTTTCTTTTCTCTCCAAAACTCTTGAACGTGCCGTCCTTGGCCAGCTCTCCCGCTATCTCTCTCAGAATGACCTTCTTGATCCAAATCAGTCAGGTTTCAAGACTAGTCATTCAACTGAGACTGCTCTTCTCTGTATCACGGAGGCGCTCCGCACTGCTAAAGCTAACTCTCTCTACTCTGCTCTCATCCTTCTAGACCTATTGGCTGCCTTCGATACTGTGAACCATCAGATCCTCCTCTCCACCCTCTCCGAGTTGGGCATCTCCAGCGCGGCCCACGCTTGGATTGCGTCCTACCCGACAGGTCGCTCCTACCAGGTGGCGTGGCGAGAATCTGTCTCCTCACCACGCGCTCTCACCACTGGTGTCCCCCAGGGCTCTGTTCTAGGCCCTCTCCTATTCTCGCTATACACCAAGTCACTTGGCTCTGTCATAACCTCACATGGTCTCTCCTATCATTGCTATGCAGACGACACACAATTAATCTTCTCCTTTCCCCCTTCTGATGACCAGGTGGCGAATCGCATCTCTGCATGTCTGGCAGACATATCAGTGTGGATGACGGATCACCACCTCAAGCTGAACCTCGGCAAGACGG